>NC_133773.1:20904247-20914197 GCF_003597395.2 Chelonoidis abingdonii | reverse complement strand
TAGCGTAGTGGTTAAGAGTGCCGCCCTTTGAATGTGAGTGCTCGTTAAACAAGGGGAAATAATAGAGGTGGTTTCAACTAGGGGCAGAGTAGCCTGGTACTGTGAAAAATGCCCTATATGGCTCTGCCTGTATTCCTTCAATCTGACCTGAATCACCATGTTTTCCCAGTCCTGGGCCTTTCTTCAGCAGATTTGAAATAGATCTGAAGGAAAGGAAGCTGGTCACATAATTTAGTGGTATTCTTTCAATCTTGAAAAAAAAATGCGTTATCAAGTTTGATACACACCCCCACATGTGTACTGTGGGGGTGAGAGGGGAATTTTATTTTTTTTTATATTTATATATATATATTTTTATATATATATAAAAATTCTAGGCAAACCTGTAGGCTGACAAGAAGCACCCTTCTCCATAGATATGCGGCATCAAAGAATTAAGATACAATTTTCTTCCAATCTTAAGTACATGTCTTTTCTGAATATTGATATGCATAAACTAACATTCTTTGATATCATGGCATTTAAAGGTCTGTAAAATGAAACATGCTATGCTGAGTTGCATTTATAGATCTGATGAACAGCAGTGCTCCACACTATATGAAATGCTTAAAAATATAAATTCCTTTTCATATATTTATTACTTGAATCAGGTATCATATTTCATAGAATCATAGGATTAGAAAGGACAGCCAAGGTCATCTAGTCTAACCCGCTGCCAAGATGGTCATCTAGGCTAATCTCCTCCGGAAATCAATGGCCAAAATGTTAATATAACTGACATATTGTGATCAATTTTAAACATTGTTAAATCCCTTTTATTATCAGTTCATTTGAAGAAAACTTATAAGCAATAATAAATAATAATAATAATAAAAAATAGTACTACCAGGTTTCTTTTACACTTCACTGAATTCTTCTCCTGGGAAGAAAATACAAATAAAAGCCTGAGGTACTGATGTAATTAGGTAAAGAAAATGATTTGTTGTTTATGTTTTCATTCTCCAGGCCACATGAGCACTTTCCATGTTGGAAGCAATTTGCATAATCGAAACAGAGCAGGGAAGAGGCCAGTGGGAATCACCCTCTTTCCTGGCTATAAACACCCAATAACTTCCAACCAAGCAATGCAAATTTCCTTTTAAAAATTATTTATTCTGTACCATCCATGCACATAAAAGCTTACAGACTGAAAAGTCAAATGCCATACAAAAAGGTGAGCTGGTAACCAGTCACTTCCCATTATAAGACCCTCTTTTCAAGCTTGTACATCTTAACCAAACTTTAGCTATGTCCTATGTTTGTCTCGGGTTAATTTTTTAAAAAGTTTTTCAGCTAAAACAGTTCAGACATTCTTGGGAACAAAGGTAGGGAAAAATACATTTTACCTATGTTAAAAATTCTGGTGACCTCTTTGTGAATGTCTAGTGCACCTATGCTCTGGACCAAGGATTTAAAATTTGGCAGCAAGGGTGGCCTTTTTGTCAGGGATATGTCTTTTGCCATCCCTATGAAAATCCACCCAAATTCAGCCAAGTTACATGCCTTGGAAAAATTGCTATCTGTCCAGTAGAGTCCTACCAGATTTTTAGTAGCTAAGGTCTCCAAAGATTCTGTCTGCATTAGGCACACTTTAGAAGACATGAGAAGGACACTCTCTGCAGCTTTCGGCTGCTATGGGCCGTACTAGGTTAAGGCACTGAAACAGAAAGCGGGGAGGCTGTCTCTCTTTAGGTCTTGACCCAGGCAGAAGGAAGCTTCCTGGGGACAAGAACCAGACCTGGGAGACTGTGACTCAAGAATTTCTTTAGGCCAATCGGCAAAAGGGAGAGAGAGAGAGAGAGAGAGAGAGAGAGAGAGAGAGAGAGTGGGGGGGGGGGGGGGGCGGGGAAGCTACTGGAATCTCATGAGTTTTGTGTGTACAGTCTAGTTCACCAAAGAACGTCACGTGGTCTCAAATGGAAGCAGGTGTCACACTGGACATCAATATCATCGTGACATGTACACACAGATATCGAGTAAGGAGATACATGTTTTTAAGAGTCTTTGTATCAAGGTGCTGATCACCAGCAAAGGTGAAAAGCAGGTTTTATGTCAGACAGATGTTTATTCATCTGTTTACATGTAAATTGTCTCTTTCACTATGGGCTTATCACCAGTCTGAGCTGAATGCAAATAAAGGATACTCAGAACTTCAGACAGACTCTAACAGGAAAAAAACAGCAGGGGAGAGAACCTTAACTGGAGGTGCACTTCAAAGGGCTAGAAGGCAGAGAAAACATCCAGGCACTCTTCACCAAGGAAATACAAGCACAGTAGTTTTGCTTCATGAAAAAAGTGTCTCAATCAGGCTTAACTAAAAACACTGGGGAGAACTTTGGCCACATAAAACTTCTTTAGATGGGAGGTTCACCTGTTAGTTAAGTTTAGTCTCTAGAAAGCGTGTTATGCTTGTTTTATATGTAACCATTTCTAATATTCTTACTTACTATCACTTACGTGACGTGATAAATGTATCCTTGTTTCACTATAAATACAGCGCAGTGCCGAGGCGTTAAGCTAAGTGCTGGTCCTGAGCTGAATCTTACAAGCCGGTGTTTTCTGTTCCTTTGGGAACAGCGGGCCTGGTAATTCTGCGTGTTCAGTGGATAAGGGCCTGGACACTGCAGGGAAGGGTCCAAGGCCTCGGGAGTTGATGTGTGCCTGAAAGCAAGCCCTTGGAGGTCTAGAGGGACTGCTTGTACTGCCAGGGGCTGCTGTTTTCAGGGACTTGATTCACAGAAAGCACAGATAAGGCTGCTTCACGCTAAGGGCAATTGGTGAGGTTCCTTGCCACCCTGGGGAACGTCACAGGGCAGGGGAGGGTGTATATTAAAACAAGGGCCCTGGATAGAGGGAAACTGGGACTAGGGAGCCAGAAACAGGCAGTGGGAAGCAGTGCGTGTGCCAGAGACTGAGAACCAAAGAGGAGGAAAGAAGAGGGTGGGAGAAGACAAATCTGACAAGCAGACAACGTGCAAGGGGAGAACCATGAGTGGCTGGTTTAAGAGACTGGGACAAGGAGCAATGGGGTCAGGGGAAAGGACCTAGATGATGAGCCCAAGGAAGGAGACTGGGAGCCACTGTAGACAGAGAATGTAAGTGGGAGGAGGAGGAGGAGGAGGAAAGAGAAACAGAAGGGGCGAGAAGCAGGGGAAGGGAGAACTAGGACTGACAATGCCAGGAGACTGGGACTGGGAGCAGAGAGGAAAAGGCTTAAGGGGATGCAGCAGAAGAGGTCAAGCTAAGGAGGGAGGAGGAATGGGCACAAACTGTGTGTTCACTAGAGCACATTCCCCTCCAGAATCTGGAATAGAACTAATGATTTCTGAGTTTGTCATTTCTCTACTGTCAGCAAGTGTGTGTGAAACCCACCGACAAATAGTATCTCTCATACCCCGCTCTAGTGCTGGGCCACATAGAGGATGACAACCTACTAAGCTGTTGGAGTAACCAATAGCGATAAGTGACAGATGTCTGTGTGGTAGATTTAAAGATTCCAACTCTGCTGAAGACCCATGTTGGTGTCAATATAAAGCCATATGATTTGATTTCTGTTTTTGCTTTCTCCTTTTAAAAACCTAGGAAATTACACATAAAAAACCACGTTAAAAGAACTGTATTCAAGTACATAAGTCAAGCACTCAAAAGTTAGGAAATGCCCCAATGGAGTTTGGCTGTGCAACCTTAATTTAGCCTCTTCGTGCGTTTGCATTATGATATAGCCTTTAATTACATGATTACACACTATTTTTCCACAGGATGTCTACCTCATTCAGTGCACAAGATGGACCTGCTATAGGGATGAATCACACTGTTTAGGAAAGGAGGCTATTATTTGTAAGACACCTGTCTAATTTTTGCAAGGTGTGTGGTGAACAAGGTAGGGAACGGCAAAAGAAGAAAACAGTGTCATGTTGAACACTACCCTTGAAAACTGGATTCTATCCCTGCCTCTGCTACAGAAATCCTATGTGATGCTGTGCAAGCCCCTTAATCTAAACTTTTTGCAGGTGGTCCCTATTTGTGTGTTCCACGCTTTCTGGGTGCCTGATTTGATATACTAGGATCTGATTTGCAAGAGTGCTGAGCACTTACAGATAGAAAAGAAGTCAATATGATCTGTGCTATACAATACTAAGTACTCTGAAAAATCAGGTCCTTGTTGTCTCAAACTGGCATTCAAAATGAGTGGAAACTTTTGACCTTCATCTCTCTGCCTCAGCTCTCCATCTGTAAAATAAGGATAATAGCATTGCTTCACCTCACAGGGGTATCGTGAATTAATGTTTGTGAAGTACTCAAATAGTATAACAATGAGCTGCACAGAAAAGCCCATGAAACAATTAATAAGTCTGTCTTTAGAGCAGGGTTTGAATCATGTGCAGTAAATAAGGTATGGGGTCACACACTGAACAATGAGGAGAACACAAAATATTGAACAGCTGCTCATTAAGTGAACGCCATCCACCTTGTGCACTGAATGAGGAAGTGTTCCATGGAAAAGATATATGATCACATAGTTAAGAGACTGTATCATAGTGCATCAGAGTGGATACAAATAATTATTTTATTTAAATTGGAATTATTTAAATATTTTTAAAAATTTTATTTAGATTATTATGTTTCTTTTTTTAAAATAAGCCTGTTTATATTTGAATGTAATACAAAATATTCTAAGACCAAAATATATAATTATATCATAATTATAATTTAGTTGTAAATGTGACATGTTTTTATATAAAGTAGTTTACGTATGCAAAACACTTCAGGTTCTTTTATTTAATACAAAAAAAATTTTATATGCTGTTGTGCCGTTAATTAAATTCCAGTTACCATCAGGAAGGCCAAAGCACAACTGGAGTTGCAGTTAAAAAGGGATGTGAAGGGTAACAAGAAAGGTTTCTATAGGTATGTGAGCAACAGGAAGGTGGTCAGGAAAAGTGTGGAACTCTAACTGAATGGAGGAGGCAGCATAGTGAAAGACCATATGGAAAAAGCTAAACTACTCAATGCTTTTTTTGCCTCAGTCTTCACAGATAAGGTCAGCTCCCAGCCTGCTGCACTGGGCAGCACATATGGGGAGGAGGTGAGCAGCCTTCAGTGGTGAAAGAACAGGTTAAGGACTATTTAGAAAAGCTGGACGTGCACAGATCCATGGTGCCGGATGCACTGCATCTGAGGGTGCTGAGGGAGTTGGTTAATGTGACTGCAGAGCCATTGGCCATTATCTTTGAAAACTCATGGCAATCGGGGGAGGTCCCAGACTGGCAAAAAGCAAATATAGTGCCCATCTTTAAAAAAGGGAACAAGGTGAGTCTGCGGAACTACAGACCAGTCAGCCTCACCTCAGTCCCTGGAAAAAATCATAAGGAATACATTTTGAAGCACTTGAAGGAGAGGAAGGTCAGCACGAAAAGTCAACATGGATTCACCAAGGGCAAGTCATGACTGACCAACCTGATTGCCTTCTACGACGAGATAACTGACTGTGTATACGGAGAAAGCGGTGGACGTGATATACCTTGACTTTAGCGAAGCTTTTGATATGGTCTTCCACAGTATTCTTGCCAGCAAGTTAAAGTAGTATGGATAGGATGAACGGACTATAAGGGTGGCTAGATTGTCGGGCTCAATGAGTAGTGATCAACAGCTCAATGTCTAATTTGCAGTGGTCTAGGTATCAAGCAGAGTGCCCATGGGATCAGTCCTGAGGTTGGTTTTGTTGAACATCTTCATTAATGATCTGGGTGATTGGATGGATTGCACCCTCAGCAAGTTTGCAGATGACACTAAGCTGTGGTGGGGAGAAGTAGATAAGCTGGAGGATAGGGATAGGATCCAGAATGACCTGGACGAAGTGGAGAAGAAATATGAGGCGGCCCAACACGGAGAAGTGCAGAGTCCTGCACTTAGGACTGAAGAATTCCATGCACGGTTACAGGCTGGGGATCGACTGGCTAAGTGGCTGTTCTGCAGAAAAGATCTGGGGGTTACAGTGGACCAGAAGCTGGATATGAGTCAACAGTCTGGAGTATTGTGTCCAGTTTGGGCCCCACGCTACAAGGAGGATATGGAAAAATTGGAAAGAGTCCAGCGGAGAGCAACAAAAATGATGAGGGGGCTGGAGCACATGACTTATGAGGAGAGGCTGAGGGAAATGGGATTGTTTAGTCTGCAGAAGAGAAGAATGAGGGGGGATTTGAAAGCTGTTTTCAACTACCTGAAAGAGAGTTCCAAAGAGGATGGATCTAGACTGTTCTCAGTGGTAGCAGATGACAGAACAAGGAGTAATGGTCTCAAGTTGCAGTGTAGGAGGTTGAGGTTGGATATTAGGAAAAAGTTTTTCACTCAGAGTGGTGAAGCACTGGAATGGGTTACCTAGGGAGGTGGTGGAATCTCCTTCCTTACAGGTTTTTAAGGCATGGCTTGACAAAGCCCTGGCTGGGATGATTTAGGTGGGAATTGGTCCTGCTTTGAGCAGGGGATCGGACTAGATAACCTCCTGAAGTCCCTTCCAACCCTGATATTCTATGATTCTATGATAAGGCTAATGGCATATTGGGCTGCATTAGTAGAAACATTGCCACCAGACCAAGGGAAGTGATTATTCCCATCTACTGAGGATGTGTGAGGCCACATCTGGAGTATTGTGTCCAGTTTTGGGCCCCACACTACAGAAAGGATGTGGACAAATTGGAAAAAGTCCAACGGAAGGCAACAAAAATGATTAGGGGGCTGGGGCACTTGACTTATGAGAGGCTCAGGGAACTGGGCTTATTTAGTCTGCAGAAGAGAAGAGTAAGGTGGAATTTGATTGCAGCCTTCAACTACCTGAAGGGAGGGTTCCGAAGAGGATGGAGCTAGGCTGTTCTCAGTGGTGGCAGTCGACAGAACAAGAAACAATGGTCTCAAGCTGCAGTGGGGGAGGTTTAGGTTGGATATTAGGAAAAAAACTTTTTCACTCAGAGTGGTGAAGCACTGGAATGGGTTACCTAGGGAGGTGGTGGAATCTCCTTCCTTAGAGGTTTTTAAAGCCCGGCTTGAGAAAGCCCTGGTTGGGATGATTTAGCTGGGGTTGGTCCTGCTTTGAAATGGGGATTGAAGGGGTTGGACCAGATGGCCTCCTGAGGTCTCTTCCAACCCTAGTCTTCTATGAGCCTAATGCAGCTTGACTTAAATCATGAGCAAAAAGTTAATTAGCTAACATACTAAAAGTGTACAATTAATAAGAATCTGAAATTATTATCTTATACAATTGCATAAATAAATGTATATAGTTATAGTGTACCTTCCTAGATAGCAAAAGAATCTATCAAATTGTGTAAAGGCTCTATTTAGTTGTCATCAACGTGTTATAATGGTTATATCACTCAATGAGATTACACCGTTCTTTAGAAAATAACTGAAGTACAAATGGAAAAGTAGATCAAAACGGATTATTTAAATCGAGGCTTTCCATCTGGTGATTTAAATCACCTGCAATGTATATATACAAGGAGGTCACAGTAAAGTTTCACAGGCAACGTTAATGCTGGTATTTCCTAACTTTTAACTTTGCAATCTCAATATAGATTTTGTATGTAATGTGTGTGCACGTGTGTATAATATATATATGTCTATATAATAAGATTTCAGGATTGTCATTGGGTGTCACTCTGAACCCTAGAACGCCTGGTGAGAGTCAGTGGGACATTATGGGAAACAGCTACAACCATGGCTGACAGCTCTTTTTGTTTAGAATATTATCAGGTTCAATCTTCACAGTAATTCTTGGCCTGTTACCATCCAATTTTCAAATTCTCAGACATTTCCAGCTTTTTTATTTATTACATTTTATGAATTACACCCATACGACAACATGGGCTTTCATCAAGCATACACATATCCCACTCTGCCCCTTAACCTAACCTTCTTTAATAGGTCAACATTTTATAGACATCATGGCAGAGGTGGACATTAAAAAGAAACTCACGTCACATCAGTGCTAGCCGGACATTCCACGCACACCAATACCACACTGGAGTTTTGGAGTGGTGCTGACTCAAAGGGAAAGTACCAGCTAATGAATCACTAACCACTACCACCATCCCCCATCCAAGTACTGATCCATCCTGACCTTCCTCAGTTTATACAGACTTGTGACATGTATCAGACAGTACTTTATTTACAGCCTACTTACCCAGAAAATTCTGCTTTTTATTTTCCTGAAAACATCTGCAGGTTTTACTCAAGTTGTTCATAGAATTTCTGGAGGCCATTCTTTAAGTTACTCATTTTCACTTCCTATGCAGTTTAAGAGGCAATCATTTTTAAATGACTCTTCCTACTTCTTCTTGGATCTTACAGTGATATCTGTTTAACATTTAAGAACATCAAGTAGAAGAAAAAAAAAATCTCACTGATTCTCTAAATTGGGTGAGGAAATCCTTGGACATCTTTGTTGCCCTTAGTTACCAAACTGCTAGAATAAACTGATAAAGGTAATCACTACCTAAAACCAAATACAATATAAATAAAAAAAAATTCACAGACTTCAGTCAAGATCAGGTCCCCATTGTGCTAGGTGCTGTACAAACACAATTGCTTGCTCAGACAGAATCCAACAACTTGACATGTTAATCTAGTGCAAAGTCAGATTCAGTGGCACAAATGGTGCTTTCCCACCAGGGTCCATGCAGTTATGCAGGCCCAACCAATCCGACTGGCACACTGGATAGGACCCAGGCATACACGACTCTGTATACCCACTATCTGTAGATGTAACCGGATCATGTATATGGCTTGCCTCCAGTGGACAGAACTCAGGTGTCCAGGGTTGGAGGGCTGTCTGTGCTTGTGCTGCAGGTGATAAACTATGACGGGTGCTTGGATCTAGCTGCACACGCATATCCCTGTTCATACCATCACCAGCCTGCCAAAAGGTGATCCACGCTGCAGTAGAGAGGAGCTACCAGGGGAGAATGGGTAGTCCCCCAAGGCAGGGGAGTGGCTGGGATGGGGGACCCTTCTGGCCAGGGATATGAGCAGCCAGCAAGGATGCTGTCATGGATCCACAGGATGGGTGCTATATCACCAGCTTTGGGGCAGTTCTCTGGGAGGAACCCCTTTGATGTGCCAGGTTTGACTGGGTCACACTCTTCCTTCAGGGTGGGCCACGTGGACTCACCACCTCCTCAGACTGAACCCCTGGGGCTTGAGCACTCCTGCTTCATGCTGCGAGTGCTTCATGCTTCACAAATCCAACTGAGCTGACTCCTGGTCAGAGACTTCTACATCCTTCAGGGACTAATGCACAGCACCCAGCATTTGCAGTGATACTCAAGTGTCTTCAAAACAGAAGTGTTTATTACCCAATTGGAACATAGCACTGGAAGTCCTTCAGTTAGCATCATCCATTCTGCTCAAACCAGAGCAGTCACCAGCCAAGCTGGAGTGAACTCCGTATTCAGGATCTGAATTTCTCACCCCTTCCTTCGCAAGTGAGAGCTTCTGCTTCTTCCAGAATCTACACTTATTCCCCCACCTTAAGCCTCCCAGTCCCCTTTGTTCTCGAGCTGGGGTCTCTGCTCAGCTTCCCTGTTGAGAGGCAGGGAAATCCTCCCCTTCTCCGGGTCCTTGGCTGCTAGGTGTCAATGTCCTTGCACCATCATGTCAGATTTTCTACTGATATGGGTCCACCTTGGCCAGTCCTTTTTTAATGACCCATCCCATCTCCACAGGCAGCTAGGTGAGACACACCTATGTGTCTTAGGCCAGGTCTACACTGCGACTTTAAATCGGTTTAATGGCCGATATACTGATTTAACGCTGTATCTGTTCACACGAGGTCGTCATTAATATCGACTTAAACGGCTCCTTAAATCGATTTCGGAACTCCTCCCAAACGAGAGGAGTAGCGCTAAATTCGATAG
>NC_133773.1:20855124-20902032 GCF_003597395.2 Chelonoidis abingdonii | reverse complement strand
GAGAGAGATCGGTAACAGAACACTGGTAACCATCTCTGCTATCATTGCAAAAGCAATTGAATGCTGGTGTGTAGCGCTCGAGTGTCGCCTCTGTCTCCACGGCATCTAGTACACAAATGGTGACGGGAAAAACAAAAAGCGGATGGTCTCTAGGGCTGCCGTGCTATTGTTTCTGCAAGGGCAATCCAGGAGAAAAAGGTGCGAAAGGACTGTCTGCTGATGTTTTCCCAGAGCAAGGAATGACTGACGACATTTACCCAGAACCCCCCACGACCATTAACATTAGCATCAGGGGGCGGGGATCATGGAGGACGGAAAGGGGTGCGAGGACTCCGCTATCCCACAGTCCTCAGCAGTCTCTTAAAACTATTTTCATTCTTGGATGAGCGCCCAATGTCTGTAGCTTACACACGGTATCTTTTATGGTTCACGGAACAGCTCATCATTCTCTTCCCCCACCCCGGCACGAGAAATGAAAGTTAAATAAAAGCAATCCTTGATACTTACAATTCACCCCTCTTGTACTGAATGCTGCTGATAGAGGCGATGCTGCAGCACTGAAGAGCATTAGAGCTTTGCACAGTGGCAGTATCATAACCAATGAAGTTAATCTGAGGTGTGATTATTGCTAGTTGAAAATCCGCTCCTCTCCCCTTCCTGGTGGTAGATGGTATAGTACTACTGTAGACAGCAGAAACTGTTACCGTCTCATCTCTTTGTTACTAACTCATCAGTAAATGGGACAGAACGGATAATACCCTGTGAAAATTTTTGAAAGCAAAATGGGGATTGACTCACTTGGGACTTGAGTCAATCCTGCCCTTATCGGTTAATAAAATAGTCAGTCCAGACAAGAATAGGATACAGTGTATTTAAATCAGTGTATCGCAGCACAGCTGCTCCGCATCAGTATTCACAGAGGGAGCGCTGCAAGTAACGCAACCGTTGCTTCCCACCTATCTGTGCTACCACAGCAGTGACCCCCCCCATTGTTGGCATGATGTTATGAAGAATGCATGAATAAGAATCACAGACTAGTTAATGAGATACAATGAGGGGGAGCAGCCTCCATGGGCTATGACAGTCCATGCAGTTCAGAATCTTTTCTTTACACAAGAGAGGAAGGGGTCTGATGAAGCTCAGCCCCAGGTGATAAGATGAAGACAGTTACCAGGCGTTCTGTACATCCACTGTCAGAAAAAGGGAGTCATTCCCATTTTCACCCAGGAGCCCCCGGCCACACTCAGCCAGGAGCACTCACTGGGCGACCGTCTACCACTGGGGAGGGGCAGAGGAGCGGATACTGGCTCTTCACCGCAGCAGCATCGCGTCTGCCAGCAGCATTCAGTACACAGAGGGTGACATTTTCAGTAGTCAAGGAATTATTTATTTTACTTTTCTTTCACGTGCTGGAGGGGGGGAAGAGACTGACGAGCTGTTCCGTGAACCACGCAAGACACCGTGTATTAAGCTACAGCACATTGGGCGCTCAGCCAAGAATGCAAATAGTTTTCAGAGTCTGCTGTGGAGACTGGTAGCTGTAGTCCTCATTACCCCCTCCCTCCCTCCATGAGCATCCGTTTGAGTCTCTGGCTTCCCGTTACGGTTGTCACGCACCACTGTGTATCCTGGAGTTTTTTTTCAAACGCTTTGGCATTTCCTGTTCTTTAACGGAGCTCTGATAAAACAGATTTGTCTCACCATACACGCGATCACATCTGGTATCTCCCGTAAGGTTCAATGCAGGAGCTACTTTTGCATTTGAACTGCATCGCTACCCGTGGTGATCAGAGCTGGACACGTGAAAGCAGGAAATGTCATTGTAAAGGTCTCGGGCTTTTCCTGTTTATCGGCACTCCGCATCCGAGTTCGGATTGCGGACCAGAGCGGTCAGTGGTGCACTGTCCTGCCTAGAATAATAGGCAAGTGTATCAGAGAGCACAGCTGCTCCGTGTCAGTATTCAACAGGGTTGCCCCTGCAAGAAGCACACCCATTGCTTTCCTCCTCCCTCAACCTTCCTGGGCTACCGTGTCAGTGTCCTCCCCCGTTTGTGTCATGAAGTTGTAAGGAATACAAGAATAAGAAACAGAGACTTGTTAGTGAGATAAATGATGTCGGGGGGAAGCACTTGGAGGCAGCCTCCAGGGCTATGACAGTCCAGGCAGGATGGACTCTATGTTGAAACCATAAGGGAGGAATTGACTCATTGCCAAGCAAGTCAATCCCAAGTTTGCTTTCAAAAATTTTCAGCCCCCAGTTTCGATGATGAAGCTGGTTATTAGCCGTTCTGTCCTATCTACTCGCGAGTAACCAGGAATAATTGCCTCTCGTTGAGCAATTATCAGGCATGGCTTTCTCCTGGATGGTGGCAGGTCTGCAGCACCGTCTACCACCAGAGAGGAGAAGATGGAGAGGAGCGGATACTGCTCTTCACTGCTGTAGCATCCCGTCTACCAGCAGCATTCAGTCACATAGGGTAACATAGAAAGTAGTCAAGGAATGATTTCTTTCCCTTTTTTTTCACGTGGTGTGGGGGGAAAGAAACTGAGGAGCTGTTCCCTGAACCACGCCAGACACTGTGTTTGAACCTACAGACATTTGGAGCTCAGCCAAGAATGCAAATAATTTTCAGAGACTGCTGTGGACTGTGGGATAGCTGGAGTCCTCAGTACCCTCTCCTCCTTCATGAGCGTCCATTTGAGTCTCTGGCTTCCCGTTATGCTTGTCACACAGCGCTGTGTATCTGGAGTTTTTTATTCAAACACTTTGGCATTTCGTGTTCTGTAACGGAGCTGGATACAACAGATTTGTCTCCCCATACAGCGATCAGACCTAGTATCTCCCGTACGGTCTATGCTGGAGCTCTTTTTCGATTTCAGACTGCATCGCCAGCCCGTGCTGATCAGAGCTCCACGCTGGGCAAGCAGGAAATGTAATTCAAAAGTTCGCGTGGCTTTTCCTGTTTGCCTCCCCGCTGCATCCGAGTTCAGATTGCTGTCCAGAGCGGTCAGTGCTGCACTCTGGGATGCCGCCTGGAGGCCATAACGTCGATTTCCGTCCACACGAACCCTAATCCGAGTTATCGCTTCAGGTGGTCCAATCAGTGTAGCTATCTCCATGGCCTTCTGGAAAGATCTTAATTGGCTCCAGGTGTCTTGATTAACCTGGAGCAACTATCATTTGGTTACCATGGTACTAGGGATTTGGTTAGCCTGGGGCTAACATACCTGTTTCTTACTATTTTATTGTAGCCATCTGGCCTTGCCCCATCACAATACCAATCCAAAACATAAACCAGAACCAAATTACTTTTTGTGTAGAATGAAAGTGAAAAATATTCGGACGAAAAATCAAACACGTCAATGATGTTGCTTCTATTCAAGGGAAAACTGTGTTTCCTTTGAACATTTTCAGAGAAAACAATTGTCATTTTTCAACTCGACTTCTTAAGCACCTGTACTCTCCTATCTGGACTGCCTGCATTATGGGTACCAATATGGGGATAGAACAGCTTCCAGAGTGTTGCTACTCCTTTTTCTAGTCCTGTATTCTTCACTCCATGCCTTCCTTCCCTCTCCCTCCAGCCACTGAGGGAAATAAGCTACACCAGGAAACAGGCTGCCACATGTATGACTCCCCAGTGCATGCCATAATTTGGTTTCTGCTCTGCTCTGTGAGCAGCATAGCTACATTTTGTCCCTCACAAAAGGTAGATGACAAGGTACCAATTCAGTTCACACTGAGTAGCAGAACAGGGCAAATACAGCCACTGAACCAACCATAAATATTTATTTGAATAAAACCAGTGAATTTGCTTTCAAAATGTTTGTAACACCATTTTTTATCCATTTTCCACAAGTATTTGTGTTCGTGGAAATTGAAGGTATCACAGTAAGTCAGGGGCTTCTGTTTTTAGGGATATATTAGTGCCAGAAATGTTTGTGTGTTTATCTTGAAATCACTTTGATTTTCCTCCGCCTGTTGGTAAAAGCTTCACTCACCCAATCAGGAAGCAGAAACAACACAGTGTGACTGAATGAAGGAATTACATAGTACCAATATTGAATTGTGACTACTGAATGCTCACAGGAAGTTCTGCACCGTGGGCAAGCTATGAGCTGACATATTTGTACTGTAGATTCTACTAATTGCAAAGGAAAATATGAATTTGCTAATTTTAGGCATTGTCTTTTAGGTATAACCTCTGCTGTCCTAATTCAAGCTGTGTCTTCCCAGGTACATGGAAGACTAAATAATGACTTAGTCAGTTTAACAGTGATTCATTTAGACCATCTCTCATGCATCTGGTGAGCGCTGCATTCCCTAAGCAGACAGGTGAGGTTGAATAAGAGTCAAGATTTGTCAATGTAATGAATTATTATTATTTTATTTATTATTTATTATATATTTATGTTGCAGTAACATTTAGGGGTCCGATTGTTCTGGGTTCTCTACTAACATACAGTAACACACTACTGTCATAAGTAGATAGGTAAGGTAAGGGTTAAGTTTCTTTTACCTGGAAAGGGTAACCAAACACCTGACCAGAGGACCAATCAGAGAACTGGATTGTTTAAAGTCAGGGGCGGGAATTTGTATACCACGAATTATTTCCTTCGCCACTGGAATCAAAAAGGGGGAGGTGGTTGCTTACACTGAATAAGTCCATCAAGTGCGGAGGGTTCATCAAGGGGAAGCAAACAGATCACAGCCGTACCCTGTGGCCGTGGCTGAACTCGTTTTCAGGCTTCTCTGATGCGCAGCGCCTCGAGGTGTGCGTCTTCTTTCGCCCTTGGTCTCTGGCCTGCTTCGTACTCAGCGGCCAGGTGATTGTGCCTCGAGGTTCCACCCAGCCATAATGTTTCCCCTTAGTCTCACAAGATTGTGGGAAACACGAGCAAGCAGCAATAGCGAGCGGACATTGGTTTTGGCTGAGGGTCTGAGCAAGTGCAGTAATGATCGCCAGCGACCCTTTAACGGCCAAATGCACATTCTACCACCATCCGCACTTGCTCAGCCTGTAGTTGAACAGCTCCTGACCACTGTCCAGGCTTCCCAGTGTTATGGCTTCATGTGCCATGGCATAAGGGGTAGGCTGGGTGCCCCAGGATAACTATAGGCATTTGAACATTCCCACGGTTATTTTTCTGGTCTGGGAAGTATTTCCCTGCTGCAGCCATTTAACAGGACTGTGCTCCTGAAGACGCGAGCGTCATAACCCTCCTGGCCATCCCACGTGGATGTGGTGAAACGTCCCTTGTGGTCACCAGTGCTTGCGCCATTGCAAAAGTACCCCTTGCGGTTTACGTACTGGGTGCCGCTGTGTTCTGGGGCCAAGAGTAGGGATATGGGTCCATCTATGGCCCCGACCCACAGATTCGGAAAACCATTTGCAGCAAAGCCATCCAGTATCACCTGCCCGTTCCCAAGGTCCACACCTTTCGTAGCAGCAGCTTAATGATTGCTTTTGATACTTGCGATCACTGAGCCCCCACAGTTAAGATTTGCCCACTCAATATTGATTCCGACTGACCGTAGATGTCCTGGCGATTGCAAGCTTCCAGAGGGCTGATTACCACTGCGCTTCTCGCACTGTTTTTTTTTTTTTTCTGAGGGCTGCTCTCATGTTTGTATTATGGCGTTTCAGGGCAGGGGAAAGCATGTCACAAAGTCTACGAAAGGTGCTCTTCCGCATGCGAAGTTTGCAGCCACTGCGAATCGTCCCACAAAGTTAAAACAATGGGTCCCACACAGTCTGTGCTGTTCCGGTGCCCAATCCGTCAATGGGTAGAGAATGCCCCGTTATAGCGAGTAGCTCAAAAGCCTGGGGCCAGCGTTTATGGAAATCTGCTCCATCTCGTCTCGCTGTCCTCCCGACCCCTAGGCAATAGCTCCTCCTCTCTCCTCCTGCCTTTGCATTCATGTTCAGTGACAGTCCAGACACGAGGTACGCGAGGTTTGACAACAGTCAGGTACGTTTGTGATTCAGGGTCCAGATTGCTGTGCCTAGGCGTTTGCTCAATGCACTCCGGCGAAAAAGCGCCAAAATGGTTGTCTTGCTGCCTTCACAAAGGAGGTGAGGCTGTACCCAGCACCACCGGGCAATGTTTTATGCCCATCAGGCACTGTGCTCTAAACACGGAAGGGAACTATGATAAGCTGAGGAACAGCTACCCACAGTGCACCACCTCCTGAATCGATGGTAACATTTGGACCATGGAGCAAACAATCGATGTCGTGATCCCACTGTGACCCTAACCGATTTTTCTTAGATCTGTTTTGTAATATGGATTAAGCTAATTCGAAATAATCGTGCAGTGTAGACGTACCCTAGCCTGCCCTGGAGTGAACAGTCCTTTTCCCTCCTACCAGCACCAAGAAGTAGAGAAAACTGAGAAACACATAGGCATCACAGACAATATTACAAAAAATTCCACTTAGTCATCGATACAGGGGCGGGCATAGAGGCTACTAACAAACCCAGGGTGCATGGAGGGCCCAGAGACAAGAGATCTCTCCCCTCCCTGCAAGACTGAGTACAAGGTAAAAGCACTGTCCCGTCTGCATGGGTAGATGTGGAAGGACTAGGGGAGGAGTGCTGAGAACTAGATCAGAGCTGGGGTGAGGACTTGGGCAGAATTGGTAGAGCTGGAAAGCTGGAGCAGAACTAGGAAAATGGGGGGCTGGATTGGGGATATGTGGACTGGGGTTCAGAATCGGGAAGAGGGGCCCTAATTTATTCTGCACCAGGATCCTTTGGGTCCTTGTTATACACTGGTCTGATTATTTAAATTAAGCATCCACTCATTTAAGGAAAGAAGAGAGGAGAGAATCCAAACCATGTCCCTAGTTTGAGGATGAGTGTAATCCATTTTTAAATACTGATTAAGGAAGTATACAGTAACCTTTCCATAACTATTCACAATAAGAGTATTGTTTATACACAGAAAAGTAGGTCACATACATGCCCTACCAATTTTCCAAACATCTCCATTATACTTAAGTATTAATAATGTAATGAGTGTTAAAAAAAAAAAAAAAAAAAAGCATATACACACCCTCACTCTCACTTCTCAAGAGTCAGTGCTGTCTTAATTAAAAGGTCTTTTCCCAGCTCTGTTTACAAGAATTGCCACCGTTTACCATCACCGGAGATTCCTTTTCGCTCTGAGGTGAAAAGGGTCAGACACATTCTGTTTGTGTTTCCAAGTAGCTGAAGCAGACATGCAGTTGCCTTTTTCATTTGCCAAGGGATTCTCGGCACCAGGTCACTGAATGACCTTTTCAAAGGAATGAGTTAGCCTTCCTTATGCATCCCATATTATGCCAAGCTCCGCTCCTCAAACCACCAATAACTTCTCAGCAAAATGGGGTCTTGCCCCATATTTCCCCCAGGGGCATTGCCAAGCAGCCAATCACACTGCCTCCTTCTTGCATTCAGAGGCCGATTTTTTTTTTAACTGGATTAATATTTTTCTGATGTTGAAGCACAAACCCCACACAATTACAATCCCAAGTACTGGTTGTGGCTTGCTGCTCCTGTGCCCCAGTCAGGCGGCACGAAATTCAGGACTTAAGCAGTGATCCCTACATGGGAAAGCCCATTTTAGATATTCTCTTTACAGGAGATTCATCCCTTTAATCACAATACTGGGATCCTTCCAGAGTCCTCTCAGTGCTTCTCCTTCCAAACAACAAAGAGACTGAATTACACACTACTAAGTTGTTAGGCAGGTTCATATTCCCCACACCACAGGTTTTACAGCTAGCAGGAGGCACACACCCTTACGTTGCTACTATAAGTGTGGGGATGGCGGGTAGGAAGTCTACTAGATAGCCTCCCAGATACAGAAAATAAGGGCTTGTCTACACTGGCACTTTACAGCCCTGCAATTTTCTCACTCAGGGGTGTGAAAAAACACCCCCCTGAGCACTGCAAGTTTCAGCGCTGTAAAGTGTCTGTGTAGACAATGCACCAGCGCTGGTAGCTATTCCCCTTGTGGAGGTGGATTTTTTTTTTTATAGTGTGCTGTCTCATGCTGTGACTACACAGCCATGTCAAAGCGCTGCTGCAGCAGCACTTTAACGTTGCTAGTGAAGACATGCCCTAAATCTGTAAATCCCACAATCCTGCTTCCTCAAGGTAGAATTGCAAAGTCAGCAATAGACTGAAACCCAAGAGTGCAAGCAGACATGAAAAGCCAGTTTAACTAGGTAAATAAGGCTGTGGATTAGAGAGACAAGGTGAGTGAGGTAACCTTTTCTATTGGATCAACTTCTGTTGGTGAGCGAGAAAAGTTTGAGCTTTCAGAGTTATTCAGGTCTGGGAAACTACAGAGGGATGTAGGTCTGTAGTATCAGGCTACGTCCACACTACGGCATAATTTCGAATTAGCTTAAACCGATTTTATAAAACAGATATTATAAAGTTGATTGTGCGCGTCCACACTAGGCATATTAATTCGGTGGTGTGCATCCATGGTCCAAGGCTAGCATCGATTTCTGGAGCGGTGCACTGTGGGTAGCTACTGTAAAATAATGAGGTCAATAATGTCGATTTCCGTCCACACTAACACTATTCCGATATAGTAATATCGATTTTAGCATTGCTCCTCTCGTTTTGTAGGAGTACAGAAATCGATTTAAAGAGCCCTTTAAATCGATATAAAGAGCAGTGTAGTGTGGACGGGTGCAGCGCTAAATCAATTTAACGCTGTTAAAATCGGTTTAACAGCGTAGTGTAGACCAGGCCTCAAAGTGAAAAATCCCAGGTGAAACAGATTGTCTAGCATAAGTAACTAACATGTATTTTAAGCGACCATTCAACATGAAGTGGCCTGTTAACACCCCTCCAGTCACATGGGGGGAAAGTAAGAGGGGGACAGCTGAGGGGGGGAGGGAGTTGTTAGTGGGTTATAGATTGTAATAAACCATAAATCCAGTGTCTCTATTCAGTCCATTATTGTTAACATCTAGCAAAATTATGAATTCAAGCTCCCAGGATTGTCTTTCGAAAGTATTGTGCGCGTTTCCTTGAAGATGTGGAGGGATAGGCCAGACATAAGAGTGATTATTTAGTGAAAAGTGTTCACCCAGAGGTGATAGGGTGTTTTTGTCTTTTATCATTTTCCTGTGGACGTTCATTCATTCCTCCACGAACTCCGAAACATTAAAAACCTCCCTCAAAACACCATCCTTACCACCATGGCTGTCACTTCCCTATATGGCAGGGGAGGCCAAGCCACGGCTCATGTGACTCTTTCAGTTAGAGTGTGGCTTGTGGAGCTCCCCATGCCCGTTCCCCCATTCTCCGCCTACCAGACTGGGTGGGAAGGATGCTCGGGACTTCTGCTCGGTGGCTGAATGGTGGGGCTTCAGCCCTGTGAAGCATGCATGCCAGGGCTTGGGGCTCCTATAGGTCTGAAGCTCCGAGGCTTCCCTTGCTACGGGGCTCAAGTTCCGAGTCTCATCAGGGGCGCCCAGCTCGCGAACTTCTGAAGATTATCATATGGGGCTCGGAGGCTCAGTAAGTTTGGCCACCCCTGCTATACACTAACATCCCTCACAATGGCAGCATAGCTGCCTGCCTCAAATATTTACAAGACAATGGACTGCCCTCAGATATCCACCCCAAACACAAGGCCAAACTCATTCATTTCATCCTCACATATAACAAATGTTACATTCAACAACAAAGACTTTGTCCAAACCATGAGAGCAGCCCTGGGTACTAGGATGGCTTCCCAATTATGCCAGCCTCTTCATGGGCGACAGTGAAAAATTTCTGGGCAAATGCACCACAAAACCAATGATCTACCTGAGATACATCCATATTTTCATCCTCTGCACAGATGACCAACTCCCTCAGATTTCCAACACAACTTCAACAATCACCATCCGTCATCCATTAAACTCTCTCTCAAACACTACTATACTGGCATCAACTGCCTCAACACCATGATCAGCTTCAAGAATGAAACTCTACAGACAACCATGTATAAGAGAAATGTACGGAACACCACACGAACCTTCATAGATCCAGTAATCACTCCAAATACACCAAGAAATCTGTTATCTACAGCCAGGCACTCTGATACCACAGAATGTACTCAGAGGAGATACACCTTAACACGCTCAAAACCGCCTTCACAAAACAATGCCACTACTTCTCCAGTGGGAGAGAACCTGCTTCAATACAGAAATAAAACCCCCTCCAACTGCACACCCTTAATTGTCACCTCCAATCCCACACTGGAACCCATACAGGGTATCAAACCACCACCACCCATACTCAATTGGGACCCAAGCCTTAGGGAAAAAAAAAAAAAACTTTCCTGAACCTTTCTTCCTTCAAACACTCTGCTCCCCACAAATCTCTCCAAACTCATCATCAGAACCAAGCTCTCTGCCAGAGCAGATGCAAAACCCGCAGACATATCTCCATTGCTACAATGATCAGTACAGTCG
Organism: Chelonoidis abingdonii; assembly: GCF_003597395.2. Classification (NCBI taxonomy): domain Eukaryota; kingdom Metazoa; phylum Chordata; order Testudines; family Testudinidae; genus Chelonoidis; species Chelonoidis abingdonii. The sequence continues at coordinate 20,891,564 of NC_133773.1, read as the reverse complement.
AGATCCAGGGATCCTATGCATCCCAATCCCAACATGTGGTGTAGCTCATCTAGTGCACCAAATGCACCGACAACGAGACAATCACTATACTCTCCAATGAACTCAACTCAGGAAAACGATCAAAGACAGAAACACCCTGTCATCTGTGAGTGAACACTTTTCACAAAGCCTTCACTCTAAATCTCACCTAGCCAGCCTTATTCTCAAAGGAAACCTGCAAAATACTTTTAAAAGATGAGCCTGGGAGTTTAAATTCATAACTTTGCTAGACACTAAGCATCATGGACTGAACAGAGACACTGGATTTAAACGATCTATAACCCACAAACAACCCCCTCACCTGCCTCCCCCTCCCCGACCCCGTTTCCTCCCTATGACTGGAGAGGTTAACGAATCACTTCACCTGGAATGGTCCCTTGAAATATGTGTTAACTACGCATGCTAAACAATCTGTTCCAACTTTTACTTAGCTGTGACACACTGATTTCTCAAACCTGAAGAGCAGCTCTGTGAAAGCTCTAAAACTTGTCTCTCTTCCATAAGTTCGTCCAATAAAAAAATATTACCTCACTCATCTTGTCTCTCTCTAATATCCTGGGACCAACATGGTTACAACAACACAGTACAACAAAGGCTGTGGATTGTGATGGCAATACTGCTGGCCAGTGGTGCGCAGGAAGTTGGGAAGGGGCGAGGTGGAGAAGATATTTATGGCCCTGATTCAGCAAAACACTTCGGAATGGGTTTAGTTTTAAGGACATACTTGAAGTTCCACCACTTGGCTGAACTGGGGCCTATGACAACATCTCTGCCATAATGTCTGTTGGCTAGTGCACGAGTAGCACTGTATCAATGTTAATCAGGAGTCCTTGCCTGCCCCACACAGCTGGAGGAAGACTCCAGACCTGGTAGTGGAAAATAAGGACATATATTTGACAATACTATTTTGACAGTAACAACAGCAGAGTTTATGAATGGATATAGTTGTTTAAAAGTGTTCTGCAGATGTTAAAAATAAGATATTCCTGAGAAAGAGGGAGTGGGGGAGGGGGAATAGCCAACCACTGTTTCAACATTTCAATTAAAAGAAACAGCTTTAAAAAAAACAAACCTGTTCGGTCATGAACAAGACTATCTTGCAGTACTGGCTCTCTGTAGCCATCATCAGGAATTCCTATCACATTGCTTGGCATTACCTCACTGTCATTCATAGGGTCCTAATATTTTAAAGATGTTCCAAAAGCAACATATGCACTTTCATAAATGGTTAAAATTAACTTGGAGAGGTTTAGATACCTTGTTGGCTTTGGCACCAGAGCTGTAAGAAACCACACTGTGAAGAGTGTTAAATGTCCTGATTTATATTCCAATTGAATCAAGATAACAACCATGTGCAGAACGCAATGTACCCTGCAGACTCACAACAGCTGTCAGATTCATTTTGCTGTGATATCTGATCCCAGGATGAGGCAGAAATGTATGCAGGACAGTGATCGAAGAAACCCCCATGATTTTTTGATTCATCCATGCTGTTATACATTGTATTCTGATATCCGTGTCTGAACACAAAGAGCACATTTCTCATATATCTATGCCATTTTAATGAAAAAATTAATAAAGCTAGATTAATTTTAGATAAAAGGTTAGAGGAGGGATTAGTGGTTAGTGAGCTGGCCTGGATTCAATCTCCTGCTCCATCGCTGCCATCCTGTGAAACTTTGGACAGGTCACAGTCGCTATGTGCCTGAGCTTGCCATCTGTAAAATGGGGATATCAGCACTTCTCTACCTCACAGAGGTGTTGGGAGGATAAATGTATGAAAGGTGAACAGATACTACCGTGATGGGGGGCCATCTAAATGCCTTAGATCAGGGGTGGCCAACCTGAGCCTGAGAAGGAGCCAGAATTTACCAGTGCACATTGCCAAAGAGCCAGACTAATACATCAGCAGCCCCCCACATCAGCTTTCCTTCCCCCTCCTCCCGCTCCAAGCACCTCCCACCCCGTGGCAGCCCTGCTGATCTGCACATCCCCCTTCCTCCCGATCAGCTATTTCATGGCATGCAAGAGTCTGTGGTGTGGCGGGGAGGAGAGAGGGCACAGCAGGCTTGGGGATGGGGCAGAAAGGGGTGGAGTCAGGGCAGGGCCTGTGGCAGAGCCAGGGGCTGAGCAGTGAACTCCCCCCAGCACACTGGAAAGTTGGCACTTGTAGCTCCAGTCTGAAGTCGGTGCCTATACAAGGAGCCGCACATTAACTTCTGAAGAGCCGCATGTGGCTCCAGAGCCACAGGATGGCCCCCCCGGCTTTTAGATAGATACATTTCATTTGCTGAAATGATCGTAAACACACCTCCCTTGCCTCCTGCACCTCCAAGGGATAAGCTCAGCACCTGCAAGATTCAGCCCACAGGTCAGAGCAGCCCTTTAGCTGTGTGACACAGGGTAGAAGCAATGCATTTTAATGGCACAATCAACCTCATGCAGATAACTGTGTGAAACAGGATGCATCAAGTTCTTTCACTAACCCTGGGGAAGGGATCAAACCACTGTATGTGTTTTAAGACAGGGCTCCACCCTACTTAGCAAACCTGTAGAACTAGTAGACATTGCTTTGGAGCTGCTAGATAAATCTTTCCCCTCATTGAGAGTGGGTGTCAAATTCTTCATTTTACATTGCACTTATATGGAAGAAAGTTACAGTAATCTTTGCCTTTTACAAAGAACAGTAGATTGTTGTGTTAAATCGGTTTTCCCCTCACAACCAGTCTCAAAATGAATGAAGACAGGTTAAATCTGAACTTATCTGAAAATTAGTTTAAAAAGGAAAAGAGAAGAGTGTGCCCAGTGTTACACGGGGTTAATTCCTACCCATTGGTGCTGCTTGGTGTGTCCGTGGATGTCATTATGACACTTCAGTGTAAATCAGCTCATCTGGAAGAGAAAAGGGGACATTAACACACAAGTAAAAAATATCCAGGTATTTTCCCTTTTGTAAGACACAGCACATAATATTCAGCCTGATCATAGGTGCCACCTAAGCTTTGCTTAGGTAATAATATGGACCAATGGGAATTACTTTTCTCCCAAACCGCTGCTCCCCATAGATGGTCGTATAGGGCAGGACAGGAGGCTGGGTGTGTCCAATCTCCAGAGAAGTGCTCTCTTTCTAGTACTATCCTGCCTGAAACGTCTTGTTAATTTGAAGCAGAAATTATGCAGCGAAGGAATAGACATTTACATTTGTGCGTATCTTCCTTTCAGCTTTGGTTGTAAGATCCATCAGAAAGCTCCTTTGATAGCTTGTTTTCTAAAGCCATAACTGAACAAAATGCAGGTACCCCTACATAAATAATGCTCTCTGATTATGATCTACGAGTGAAGACAAAAAGCAAAACCAAAACATGCACAGTATTTTTCAGCAGCTCTCCCCAAGATCAGCTTTCCCCCTCAAACCTGCAGGGCAGTCTGAGCCATCACCCTGAATGACCATGTATTAGCAAGGTTAATACTCTACAGAATAGATGGTTTGCCTGAGGCAGCAAATCATTAGCAGTATTGTCAATCCCCCAAAATGTTCAAAAATCATGAGTCAGGCTCACCAAAAATCATGATACTGGCTTTAAAACCATGAGATTATGTAAAAACATTAGATTAGGTGTTTTGTATTTGCCGTCTGCTTTTTGAGGCTTTAGGGTACACCAGGGTCACATTTTGAAGTTTTCTCCCTAGCTACATAGGCTAGAAATTTACTTTTTCTTTAAGAATGAAGGCTGAAATCATTATATACCCACTTGACTCCATGAGCTGGGGCTTTAAGGAAAACAATAGTTATTATGAGACTCACGACAAAATCAGCAGAGTTGGCTACACTGCATTAGGCCTACTGTTATGCATTAGTAAAATTCTGACACAGAGAAAGAAGAGTTCTCTGCCTCAAGAAGTTTACAATCTAAGAACCTGGTAATGAACACCGTGCTTAGTCCTGTAAATCGTCCCACTGATCTGAACAACATTGGTTTGAACTGTTGGCTTCAATGAGACTTCTCACAGCAGTAAGCACTATACTCCTTAGAGAGCATTTACAGAATTAGGTCCTAAATGTCTAGGAGCAACACAAAACATTCAGTAATTGCTTGTGTTGTGTGGCACTGTGAGATGATATTTGCCAAGCAGAAACCCCTAGAACTAGCACCTAGGTTACGTCTAGACACCCATATCGGCGGGTTAAAATCGATTGCTCGGGGATCGATATATCGCGTCTCATCTAAACGCAATATATCAATCCCCGAGCGTGCTTATATCGATTCCGGAACTCCACCAACCCCAACGGAGTTCCGGAATCGACAGGGGGAGCCGCGGACATCGATCTCGCACGGTGAGGAGGGGTGAGTAATCCGATCTTAGATATTCGACTTCAGCTACGTTATTCATGTAGCTGAAGTTGCGTATCTAAGATCGATTTCCCCTGTAGTGTAGACCAGCCCCTAGTTAGCCATCATCTGATGTGACCACTCATGCCAGGCTCTTTAGCATTTCAAGGCCCAGAGACTTCTATGCTGGAGTTACATAAGCACTTGTTTGAAGCATACAACAGTTGTATTTTCCAACTGGGGGTGCCACCCATGCAAGTACCACACTGGTCCAGGGAGATAGACATAGGGGAGGGAGAGAAGCTGCATGACCCTAGATACCCCCCTACATCCACTACAAATATGTCCTATAAATGCAGATAAAGCAATGGGAAGCTCTTTGAAAGCTACCACTGTGTCCTCTCTCCTCCCAGCTGTGGTATCTAACTTCCCTGGATTATAGGCTCAAGCAGTAGTTTCATCAGCCCCAAGTTCTCGTCTCTGTTCCCAGGACACTCAAGTTCAACCTCAAAAGCATGCACACCACAGCCACATAGGGAGAAGGAACAAAAGGATACCAATGGACACTCCACTCAGAGTATCACTTAACCTTCTGGTGAATGGAGGAAACAAAAAATATATATGGCAAAATGGAATAAAATAAAAGGCAAACGAAAAGGAAAGAAAGAGCAGAGAGGAGGAACCAAGAAACTAGAAAGAAAAGAGAACACAGATATTATGTCCCATCACAGTTACCATGACATGCAGTGAAATGGATGGCTGTAACAAAAGAGTGCTATTCACAGCCGACTGGGTTTCAGTTACACGGTATTCCTCTCCTCCTCGCTCATTAGAAAAATGAGGTCAATTAAAAAAAAAAAAAAAAAAAAGTTGGATCTGCAATCTACAAAACCTTCCCTGTGCTCAACTCCATGCAAATGCTTGGAGCATATTTTATTACAAAGCTTGTGGCAATTACCACAATAATCACCTTGATTCCTCCTTCAGATCTACTCCAGTTGCCCAATGTCCAGTTTCTCAGGGAGGATCTAGGCTTAAAATGCTGCATTGGGGCAGCTGCACCGCCACTGCAGCGTTTAAGTGAAGATGGTCCCAGTTGATGGGAGACCTTCTCCCGTCAGGGTAGTAAATCCACCTCTGCAAGAAGCGGTAGCTATGTCAACGGGTGAAGCTCTCTCGCAACATAGCACTGTCTAAACCAGGGGTTAAGTTGGTATAACTATGTCGTTTCACACCCTTAACAACTTAGTTATACTGATATGTTTGTGTAGTGTAGACCTGGCTCCAGTTGAATAGGTTGCACAAAACCTGAACAACAATAATTGGTTGAGAAGAAGTTTCAGGTAGCTTTTTAACAAATTGCTTTCACTAAGAGCTGAGAAGTGCTCCACAAGAAACTGCTTTTGAATAAGACCAATGTGAAATTAAGGATAGAAAATCAAGTCTGGATTAGTTACGTACAAAACCCACAACAACGCAGGGGTACCAGGAGAAGGAAAAAGGAAAACTGGAAATAAATGCTGGCAGGAAAACATGCACAGAAATGGTTAACTATCTGATCAGACCATTTATTTGCAGCATCCCACCCTACTGAGAGTATAAAACAGATTTATGGCTCGAGGACAGGCTGCAGTAGCATTATGTGAACCAGTGGGAGCTCAGCTCAGTCAACTGAAATTAAAAGGAGCGGACGAGTTGGTAACTGGATAAAGAGGCTGACATCTAGGTCATCAGTTTAATTCCAGGCCAGAGAGCTACCATTAGAAAGTTGTTCAGTCTTTGGTGCGCTATATCAAGCAAGTTTGGTGGGCTCAGATTAACTTATGACAGCATCTCTGTCAGATCACGGCCACCAAAACAAAACTTGTTCAAAAGACTCAGAAATAGATATGCATGGAGACTACACTATCAAAATATTGTTACATATAGACCAGTGGTCCCCAACACGGTGCCCAGGGGCACCATGGCGTCTACTAGGGCATTGATCTGCGCCTGTGTACTGGCCGGCGGACAAGCATCCACCGAAATGACGCCGAAAAGCAGCAACATCAAGAGGCACTGCCACCAAAAAGCCACCGAAAAGCATCATCATCAAGAGGTACTGCCGCCAAAAAGCTGCTGATTTTTGGCGGCGACATCTCTTGATGTTGCCACTTCTCGGCGGCATTTTGGCAGATGCTTGTCCGCCGGCTACGGTCCTCGGTAGCTTGTCGTCTGGCGCCCACCAGACAAAAAGGATTGGGGACCACTGATGTAGATAGTAGGATGCAAACAGAAGAGATTCCACTTTGAGCACAATAATGTATGAGAGCAGCAGCCTCTCTTGAAGGTTTTGTTCCATTTATCTTTGAGAATTTAAAGAGATCTAACACTTTCCACACTTCTCTAGGCTTTCCCATCTCTAGTCACTGTCTAGCCTCAGAACCCCATCCTACCAAGTGCTGACCTCCTCCAAAAAAGTGCTGAGCTCCATCTCCTCATGTTATCATCGTTAGGTGTGGAAGGAACTGAGCTCCATTCAGGAAGTGCAAAGCAACTATACCAACTGGCTTTGCATCCTTGGCTATCCACAGCTCAGTTATCCAAAGCTCCCCACTACTAGAAACACAACTATGATCCCAACATCTGTTAATTTTGTTGAACATTCAAGTATCAAATCTTTACTATATTAACATAGCCCATGACACTTGAATACTAGAGGCTGTAAAGCATATAATAGATTTTACTTGATTATAGCAGAGGAACTAATAGTGCTCAAAGACTATGTAAGAATTAAGAATGGATGAAATGCCTTGTGGTACATGCTCCCAGTCAGAGTTTAAGACATACCTGTGACATTCTGTGATCAGTAATCTTGTTTTAAGAAAAGAAACTGAGATGACACAGTTGTAGAAAAGGCAGCTCAGCCTGACAGTCTCAAGTTGGGTTTAAAATAAACTAATGTAGGTAAACAACCCAGGAAGGGTTCTAAGTGGGTAAAGGGAGCAGCTCTCCAAACTACTACTCAAATGGTCCTAACATTTTGATCATGTGCAGCCAAAGGAGTTTGCCCCTCAGCAGAGGGATTGGGCCACAAGAGGTACAGTACTACAGAGGAACAACAATTCATCACAGATTAACTGGGCAGCATGGGGAGAGAAGCATGCACTGCCAGTACCTATGTTATATCTGCTGTATGGATATAGGGAACATTAATCTCTGGGATAAAATTCTGATTCCGTTGAAGTCAATGGGAGTTTTGCCACTGACTTGATCTCACAACCAGGTGTGTTAATCCAGCAATGCATTCATTTAAGAGAGTTATTAAGATATATCATATTTCAGTAAGCCACCACTAGCAGCAATTGTCACCTGTTTTCTGCCTCTCTCTCCCCCCACAGTTTGCATTTGCAAGATATTTGTTTCTAAACAGAAGCTTTCCCATCCAATGTCAATTAATATAGTAAAGAAGTCTAGCTAAAATCCCTGGTTTTGTTCTCAAAGTGAGCACACAACATACAAGTAATTTTTTCCCTTACAGATCTTTGACAGTTTCCTCCTTCACCAGTTTTGAAAGATGTATGTTTCTTCCCCCTCCCACTATGTTTTAGAAATTCTAAGACGCCAGAGGTTTCCTCTAGAGCCAGAGTCAGGAAGTGAACTCTCTTTCAAATGGCATATTGCAATGCTTTTTATAAACATAGTTTCAAAATAAAATCCAGTGGTTTGTGAATAAATGTTCCTCAACTCGTCAAATTTTTTTGACTAACAAAAACAAACATAATTGGGAACCATCAAAATCTAAATATTTATGCATGTTTATTCTTCTTACAAGCCACTAAGTCACTACTCAGTAATACTGTCACTAGTAGCCATGCAATACCTAACACTTGTGATGCAGGGCTCCAACACTCATCTTTTATAAATCCCATGGAAACAGGCAAAACAGTATGGGCGACATGTTCTAATTGCTAGGGAGACTTTTACTGTGGAGTGGGAGAGGAAAGATGATAAACTGCTATTTGGAAGAGACTTATTTGTTGACGGTTTGCTTTGTAAGTCTACACTTAGCACCTAAAGACTCTACAACTTTCAAACACCTAGAAAGGAGAGTGAGTTTGAAAGTAGTTAAAACAGTTTATAAAACTTTTATAATACACGTTTCTAACACTCTTAGAAAGAGCTAAATTCAAACTCTGATGTTGGGAGACAGGTAGGTTAGTGTTGAACACAAGTACAGAGTGGTACTCACTAAGCATTTTTGCGAACAAGTTTCTCATCACTGATACCACTAGTTCTACTCCACCCGTGAGGAGTATAAATGTAGACAAACTCCAAGCAGATGCTGCTGTTTTAGCTGTCATGTCATTTAACCCTGCAGAGTGGCTGGGGAATTTAGTCAGGACTGAAAATTCTCCTGCAATGAGGCAGATTGGGAAATTCATTTCCTATATACATAGACACACCCATTTAACATTTCTGTTTGGATAACCATCTTAGTGCAAGAAGTATTTCTTTTTCATACTATTTTGAACAGCAATGCAAACTTTTAACATAATTTTTTAAGCAGTTGTATACACACACACACACACACTTCTTATGATCACTTCAGTTATTTCCTGGAGCTGTCGGGCACTCAGATACTACAGTAGCGGAAGACAAATATCTAAACAGGTTTTCATAGGATATCATTAACCCATCAAACCTAATTTTTAAGTGAATGTTATCAACCTTTTAAAAGTGTCATACAAAGAAGTGGATGTACATAGAGATACTACAGTACTGTGTCATCTCAAAAAGAAGCTGTAAATCAGGGGTAGTCAACCTATGGCACACATGCCGAAGGCGGCAAGCGAGCTCATTTTCAGAGGCACTCACACTGCCCAGGGTCCTGGCCACCGGTCCAGAGGGCTCAGCAGTTTAATTTAATTTTAAATGAAGTTTCTTAAATATTTTAAAAACTTCATTTGCTTTACATACAACAATAGTTTAGTTATATATTATAGACTTATAGAAAGACCTTCTAGAAACATTAAAATGTATTACTGGCATGCGAAACCTTAAATTAGATGAATAAATGACAATTCAGCACACCACTTCTGAAAGGTTGCCGACCCCTGTTGTAAATAAATTTCTAGTGGCAGACTTCTATGGAAGGAAGTTTAGGTCACCGATCCTGGCACACTGGCAGGGAACTCCTCAGCATTAGTTTACCAGGTTCCTGTGGCTGATCTCATAATATGTCCAATATAAAGTATTTAAGGACAACAGGAAACTCTAACACAATCGGGAGCATTTCTACAAACCACAACTTTTAGAATATGTAAGATACATATAAGCTGTTTAAAAAAAATAGACAACCCAGACACCTGAAATAGCTGCATTAAGGGCAGTTTTTATGTGACATTGTTGAAACAGATGTTATGCTATCCCTTGTTCACTTTAACTTAAAAATACTTTTAGCAAATAAATGCACAATTCAGAGGTTTCTGCGTAACTTTGTGTTCCCAGCTACTGTTAGCCCCCCCCCCCCCTTCCTCTTCCTCATCAGTGAATTCTACACCATGCTACATCTTATCTCATTGTGGGAGGCACCACATAAACACACAGTAGTAGACGGTCCCTGCCCCCAAGAGCGTATTCTATATAGGATAGCTACAGGGTAGGGGAAAGGAGCATACCACACAAGCAAAATGATGATTTGTAAATGATATGCTAGTGCCACTTTAAAAAAAAAACAAAAAAAACGACATTTCATTTCTCTACTGTAGTTTTCAAAAACTTATGGGAGTTCCATGGAGTGAGGCAGCTAAAGGCTGCACCCTATAATCCAGAAGCTAACAGTCTAATAGAATGACTCAATGCGACATTGAAGTCTGTGCTGAGGACGTATGTTACCCAATGAGAGAATGACTAGACTATATTGCTTCCTTGTTATTCACATACAGGACTGTCCCCCAAGAGTCTACAGAGTTTGCTTCCTTTGATCTCCTTTATGGGAAAGGGATGCAGGGACGCTTAGATTTAATACAAGGCCCTTGGAAGAGCAATATGGAAGAGCCTGTAGGGGAATATGGCACTTGTTTTAAAGAGAATTTAAAGGCTATGATGGACATAATGCATCAGAACCTTGAAAGGCTGGTATGATAGGCACGCTGGAGAAAGGTCTTTCGATGTAAGTGACTTGGTATTAGGTTTGAATTTAGTGAGGGAAAACAGAGTTCAAAATTGTTAGAAGGGACCTTTTGAGGTAATAGAGTGAAGGAGGTCACCAACAATGTAACAAAATCCCACAGCAGGGAGTTGTGCAAACAGTACTTGTCAATAGATTGAAAACTTACCACAAAAGAGAGATGGTGGTGAAAATGATTTATTGTGCTGATGAGAGAACATTTACTGCCCCTTTAATGCATTTGGTCCTGTAGAGTGAGGAAGAGACTCCACTGGAGAGCACTGAAATTTGGTAGGGTTTGAACCCAACCCAAAAGTAGGATATGTTGGCCCTCTTGAAATACCACAAGCAGGTATTTTCCAACCAGTCAGGTTCAACTAACAAAAGAATGCATTCTATTTAAACTACAAGGTCCTGCCCTGTTCCTAGCAGACTAAAACATGATGTGGGGAGGTATAGTTCAGTGGTTTGAGCATTGGCCTGCTAAACCCAGGGCTGTGAGTTCAATCCTTGAGGGGGCCACTTAGGGATCTGGGACAAAATCAGTACTTGGGCCTGCTAGTAAAGGCAGGGGGCTGGACTCAATGACCTTTCAGGGTCCCTTCCAGTTCTAATGAGATAGGTAGTTCTCCATGTATATTAATTTTTTAAAAGATAAATTCAGGAGAAAGCAGAGAGCACGCGCATGGGAGCAATCACTAAATCAAAAACCCCGTGGGCATCTCCTACTGTGATGGTACTTAAAAGGAATAAACCCCTGAGATTTTGCATGGATTTTAGAAGGGTAAATGACATCACCCAACCTAATCCTTACCCTACACCCCAGATAGAGAACCTTCTGGATCTACTGGGCAGTGCAAAATTCATAAATACTCTGGATTTGACTCATGGATGCTGGCAAATTCCCTTAGATGCTGATGTCCAGGAAAATCAGCTCTCTTAGTGGAATGTGGCCTGAGTTTTAAGATTATGCCTTTGGATTAATTAAGCCTCTGAAAGGTAGGCCCCGCATTTTCAATGAAGTGCTGCAGGGTTTATAGACCTCTATCAAGGCCTACGTAGACAACTTTGCTGTTTTCAGTGACTCCGAAAAACCCACATTACCTGAACCTTGTGGGAATCGTATTGCAGGGGCCTAGAGAAGCCAGCCTCACTATCAAGGTGTTAAAATGCAAGATGGGGGCCACAGAAGTATCTTAGCTAGGACACAGTGCGGGCAGTAGGTTTGTTCGCCCTGACCCTTTAAAAGTAGAAGCCATTCAGAATTGGCCTGTCCCACAAACCGAGAAGTGGGTCCAATCCTTTATCAGTCTGGCCAATTAACACCAGAGGATTATAAAGGAGCTCAGTGACATTGTGGTCTCTATAAACAGACCTTACGAAAAAGGAGAAGCCAGGCCAGGAGAATATGGACTGATGCCCAGGAGAAAAAGCCTCGGATGTCCTTGAAGCCTGTCTAAAGAGTTAGTTTTAGTCAGCTTTGATTTCCGCAAATCCTGTGTGCTGTGCACTGATGCTTCTAACACTGGGTTAGGTGTAGTGCTAACACAGATGAAAGTGTGGGACAAGCAGCACTCTACTGCCTTTTAAGTAAAAAAGTGACCCCCACTGAACAGAACTATGCTGACACAGAGAAGGAACGTTATGCCATTGTTTGGACTATTATGCAACTTAAACCTCATCTGTATAACAGAAAATTTAAATGCTATCAGCCCACTCCCCGCTAATATAGCTGTGCCAAGCAAGAGTGACCAATTCAAAACTATTACACTAGAGCCTAGGTCTACAGGAGTAGGACACGGAAACAGTCCATATCAAGGTAAAAAAATATAAAATGCAGTGGCAGATGCCTTGTCAGGAGTAGGGAGACCCTGAGGCATATTCAGGAGCACCAGTGACATCCTTTTTACATCATTTTTGCATTGGGGGTGTGATGCCAGAGGTCCCCATGCTTCAACTGAATACTGACAAATGCATAGCTGAAATCAGTCTGGCTCACTTGTGTGTTATTGTTAAAATAGGTATTAGAATTATATATTGACTTTATGGAATGCCTGTAAGTTACTGCATGCATTAATCTCACTTATAACATCTGTATCCCATAGTAAAAGGTAAAATTTCAGTGTTTGCATTGTAAGACACGCCGTGTAAATCACAGGACAGGAGAGAGACATTAACTAGCATCAAGTGCTGATCTCCAACAGAAGGTGTCACATCCTGGACAACAAAGAAGGGCCATCAACACCAGACAGATGAGTGGAAAACTAAAAAGAGGACTAAAGATTGTTGTTTACTTTTCCTACCCCCATGAAGAAGAGTCTTGCAAATTAATTCCTCCCATAAGCTGAGTTTTTAGCTCACAGCAGAAGGGGGGTGGGGGGGAAGAGACAGAGAGAACAGCAAGGAGGAACTGTATCTTTATACTGTTTTGACTATAAGGAACAAGGATTACTAGGTATAAGCAAAAGATCCCCAGCATTTAGCCTGGGTTAGACCTAAAGGATATGTAGAGCTTGCTTGTTATAGGAGATTCTATTATGTTTTGAAATTTAAGACTGGAGCTCTTCTTCAGCTTAACCTATTGTTATTCAATAACAGAATTTGATCCTTTATTGGTAATGCTATTTAAATAAAGTGAGGTCTTCCATTTCTTGAAGGGCCACAGGATTAGAGCAGTTCACATGCATATTCCTCTTTCTGGTTTAATTTTTTTTTTTTTAATAATTTAAAATGTAAGCCACAGCATTATGTTAAAAGTAGATGGATGCTTTAGGGGTTAACTACTGAGGCCATGTCTACACTAGCAAGCTTACAGCAACAAATGCAGCTGCACCACTGTAAGATGACTTGTGTAGCAACTCCACACTGGGCAGAGAGAGGTCTCCCATCAACATAATAAAATTACCTCAATGGGCAGCGGTAACTATGTCAGCAGGAGATACTCTCCCACTGCCATACTGCTGTGCACTTAAACACTTACGCGGACAAAATTTATATCACTCATGGGTGTTTTTTTCACACTCAAGTGACATACATTTTGCTGACATAAATGGTAGTGTAGAGGTGGCTTTAGGCCCCAAACCTGCAGACATTTAAATGGATGAGTATCTCAGTGGGACTGCTTATATACACAGGTACTCAGAGTGGAGCAGTTTGCAAATCTGGGGAAAAGAACATGCCTGAGAAGAGTTGGAAGCTTGCCCCTTGGGTTAAAGGGTGACTTCTGGTGTTCAAACACATCCTCAGGTTTCAGAATTGCTCACTGTTGATTTTTTGTTTACCTATAGTTAATATTTTTATTATAATGTTTCCAATATAAACCAACAATATAAACTGTCAGTTCAACAAATAAAATAATAAACACCAGTAATAATTATATCATTAAAATGATTAGAGCAGATATTTATAGCATATCATTTTCATATGAACAAGTCCTTTGTACGTGTCTTAACAACCATACTAAATACAGATGACTTTGAGCAAAATAGTAGTCTACTCCATCCAGTATAAGGGGAATAAATTAGATACTTAGCTCAAAGCTGTGTTTTATGTGGAAATACAAAAGAGAAAAAAAATCACAGCTTGAAGAAAAAAAGAGAGAGACACAATTGCTGGAAAATGACTCACCATCCACAAGGCAAGAGCTGAAATTATACAGATTTTTATAATCCTGTAGAGTTGAAATGCAAGACCCAATACTCGGTGGCTGTTAAACCGTCTTGAAGAAGGAATACAAGATTTTACACAAGTGGAAGTGGTAAATCCTGTCCAAAGCTAATTAAGACAATGAAGTTTTGCAGTCAATGTCAACAGACTCTTCTCATATCCCCATCAGGAGTTCAGTCCCTCACCCATACTCTGGACAATTTTTTTTTTTTAAGTCACAAGGTCATTAAATACAGCGACTGGCAGCTGCTTGCTTTCACACTCACGCTCTTGCTGCATTTGTTTATAAAGCAATGCAAAGCTCCCGCCCCACCCCCCCGGCCATGGGAAAGTGTGAGCGCCGATCCCCGAAGGCTGGAAAACCCAACGCAGGAAACAAGGGAGAAAAGTTTCCCAACAACCTCCCCTGGTAATTGCCCGCTACCTTCTCTTCCCTGGCGCTGCTGCAAACACCCCCCACTCTCTTCAGGGCGGGGGGCAGGGGAGCGCTAGAGGGCTCTCCCTCTCCAACATCCCTCCCACGGACCCCAGGTCTCTCACCTCTGCCAAATCGATGCGAGCTCCCCGGGGGAAGGGCTAGGGCAAGGTCTTCTGAGAGCTCCCTGCCTCGCAGGGGGAGGGGAAAACGGGGATGCTGCGCTGCTCCGCTCCTCCTTGACCTGTTGCAGCAGCACGGAGCCCGAATGCTCCCCCCGCCCCTGCCTCCAGCTGCTGCTGCAGCCCGCGCGCACGTCGGGCAGCAGGAGGGAAGCGACTGGGCGCTGGAACGCGCATGGAGGCGCGCGCGCCACGAGAGGGGGATGGCAGCGGGGAGAGCCCAAGCCCCGCCCCCTTCACTGGGGGCACGTCCCCTTGAGCCGAGCGCGCGCAGGATTCCTCCCCGCACCCAGCCGCTGCCCACCTAGCGTGTCCGGGGACGCCCGAAGGGTCGCGCGGTCAGCGGCTGCAGCAACCTGAGCAGTTGCTGGGGGTGCCCAGCCCTGTGGTCCCTGCAGCGGGGCGGGTCCTGGTTCCCTTGCCAGGCCAGCGGGAGCTGCGTCCCCAGCCCCTGCTGCAGAGCAGTGACCCAGGGCAGGCGCCTGAGAGCGAGGGAGGCACAAGTAAATAGAGGGAGTTCCCCGGGCCCATCGTCCAGCCAATGGGGGCACTGGGGCATGACATGGCCCAGCCGGTAGGATGTGGAGGATGGTGCTTGGTCCTTGGGGGAGGAGGTTACATGGCCCAGGCCATGAGGATGCTGTGTAGCCTTTGGGACACATGGTTGCTGGGGATGGATCAGAATCTTTGCAAGCC
This sequence comes from Chelonoidis abingdonii, assembly GCF_003597395.2. Classification (NCBI taxonomy): domain Eukaryota; kingdom Metazoa; phylum Chordata; order Testudines; family Testudinidae; genus Chelonoidis; species Chelonoidis abingdonii. The sequence goes on along the minus strand of NC_133773.1, from coordinate 20,876,084 downwards.
CAGGGCCAGTTCCTCACCGTTCTCTGAGTCAGCTCAAGAGTTGTTGCTACCAGTGGGACCTGCATGCCCAGTGACAGGTGGGTCTCGAGCCTCATCTTGGAAGTCATAGACATGGGAACTAGGGGTGCCAGCTGCCAGCCCCTTGCGCCTGGGGCTTTGATCCTGACCTCAGCTGAGGGTGGTGGTGGTGAAAAGCAGGGATTTGGAGCAGTCAACTTTTTGAATTGCTCCGCTCCAGCTCTGGGCATAAAACCTACTGATCTGCACTCCAGCTCTGGGCTCTGCTCCAAAGCCCTGGTGGTAAGGGAGCTGGCTGGCTTCCAGCATCCCCACTATTAAAAATGTTCCAGTGCCACTGTTTGAAGTGCACTCAGTCACCTGGCCTCAGCATATTATTATTCAGATTACAGGAGTGCCTCGGAGCCCCAGTTATGGATTTGGGCCCCATTGTGCTAGGCACTATATAGACACAGAACAAAAAGATGGCCCCTGCCCCAGAGAGCTTACTCCAGGAGGAAGACTGTGGTTAACAATATCACTCTTCTGGCATAGTGGAACTCTCTACAGTAAGGGTAAAGCTTATCTGTTCAGGAGACACTAGCCAAAAGGGCTAATTCAACCCCCGGATACATGAGCAGGGAAATCTCGAGTAGGAGTAGAGTGTTTATTTTACCTCTGTATTGGGCCCTGGTGCCACCACAGTTGGAATGTTATGTCCGATTCTGGTGTCCACAATTCAAGAAGGATGTTGATAATTCAAAGAAGAGCCATAAGAATGACTACTGGAAAAGATGCCTTATAGTGATAGACCCAAGAAGCTCAATCTACATATCTTAACAAAGAGAAGGTTAAGGGAAAACTTGAACAGTGTACAAGTACCAATACAAGGAACAAATATTTGATAATGGGGTCTTCAGCCTAGCAGAGAAAATTATAACAAGATTCAATGGCTGGAAGTTGAAGCTAGACAAATTCAAATTGGAAATAAGGTGTAAATTTTTAACAGAGACAGTAATTAACCATTGGAACCATTTACCAAAGGTTATGGTAGGTTCTCCATCACTGGAAATTTTTGAATCAAGATTATATTCCACCCCCCTCTACAGATATACTCTAGTTCAAAAGAATTGTTTTAGGCAAGTTCTATGGCTTTTGTTTTACCGGAGGTCGACTATCACAATGGTCCCTTCGGGCCTTGAAATCTATGAATCTATTCAAAGCTGGAATGAAAGAGTTTTATCTCCCTTTCGCTGTTTTTCTTTCAGAGACATTATCACTGACATCATTCTCAATGTCCATAATATAAAATAGTTCTGTATTAGACTGGCAGCTTGCCACTACAATAGTGTCAAATATTCATAATGACATACAAAGATATTTTACATTAATGTGTTTTCCCCCACTCCCCATTTGTTTTGCACGATTATTTTTAGGAAAATGGGTCAAACTCAATTGGATGTGAAAATTTTTTCCGTGTTCTTAATATGAAAATACAGATTTATTGCTCATTGTGGGTCTGTCAGATTCATGTATATACCTCTGTGAAATTCATGAGGCAAAATGTAAAATCTGAAGAGTTCTATTGACACCTATTTCAGTATTTCTACCCTCATTCTAATTTTACATTGGAATTTGATGAACATTTAAGTAGGCTCCAAAATCACTTTGTCACCCATAAAACCATCACTTTGCAACACAGCCCTGGAAAATAATTCATGCTACAAAAATGCTTCAGATACCATGTGATATTTTACACATCACTGTATAGCCTCTCAGCACAGTGCCCCAGATCCTCAAAGGTATTTTGGCTCTAACTTTGCTTTCATGTTATGCCATCCTTACAGCCAGCCACACACAGTTATGGGGAAGGGGCTTCCCTGGGATCAGATGGCGAGAGTTTATGATGCTTTAATTCTCGTCTCCATGCTAAATAGCTTTGAGGTTCCATGGCTTTCACTCTTACCATGGCTTTCACCCTTACCGTGGAATGATGGATACATCTCTTTGTGTACATTTAGTCCTGTAAATTGGATTTCAAATCTTTCTCCTTAGGTAGCAAAGCTCAGCACATCTGTGATGCTGTCGACAGTGTCATGTATGATGAATAATTTTACATTATGTGAAGTATGAATTATTAATTAAATCCACCTGTTAAGTCCATAGGTTGAAACTCACACAGATACAGAGGACCCATGCAAGGCCCTCAGCACTACTTGAATCTCACATTGCCCCTCTGTGATTGCCCTTCTGCAAAGTGATGCCTCTGACCCCCAGCATACCATAAAGGGGAGTTCCAGGAGGGCCTGAAATAGGCTGGCACAGAACGGGAGACTGTGGAAGGGTCTATGCTGCATGAATACATGCTGCCACCCAAAAAATTTAGGGAACATAGCATTTAGGGCCTGATACAAAACACATTGAAGTCAATAGATAGATTCCTATTGACCTTTGTGGGCTTTGGATCAGACCCTTATGTAGTCCCATGCCCTGTCTGTAGGTTGAGGAGGATGCGTTGTGCATCTCCACCAATCTCCACAAAAGGATGAGGCTGAATGTCTCCCAAGGAATAACTTAATACAATAGAAGCACATGGAGGGATTCCAGTCATCACAAAAAGAGGCAAAAACTCCAAGTAGTTTGCTATTGTCAGTTCTCCAAGAAACCCGCCATCTGCATCCTACACAGGTACACTGAGGGGTGGATTAACTTAAATGTTGAGTTAGGAATGCTTCACTCTTTGCCGGAGAAGGCACGAAGTGAGGAACACAAAAAACACACAGGAAAGGAAAGAAGACTAGAAACAAAGGAGATGAGACACTACAGTTAATGACAGCTAAAATAACACACAGCTTCAATTTTTATGTTAATAGACAGTCTGTTTTTTGTATTGTGGCTAAAGAATTTCACTGATTTGGCAATTCATTTTCCCAAAAAAGTATATGAAGAGGGAGACGTAGAGATTAATGTGTGATTTATTGTCCTGTGGGGGTGCAACCAGTAGACCTCTACCCCGATATAACGTGACCCGATATAACATGAATTTGGATATAACGCGGTAACGCAGCGCTCTGGGGGGCGGGGCTGTGCACTCCAGCCAATCAAAGCAAGTTCGATATAACGCAGTTTCACCTATAATGCAGTAAGATTTTTTGGCTCGTGAGGACGGTGTTATATAGGAGTAGAGGTGTACTTGACTTACAGATACCTAACACAAGCCTCATTCCTTGTTGTTGAAATAATTGGGAGGTTAGCTACTGGCTTTGCTAGGAGCAGGCCCAAGTTCAATGTGGAACAATTTCATAAAATAAGAATGTTTGAAAGGTTTCATAATGTATTTCTCTGGACATACCTAGCAAAGGGATGAGGGTGAATAAAGTGTATTTGCAGAAATGTGAGAGGCCACCTGGTGCTCAGGGACATCTTCTGTAATCTTATCACAAACCCAGAATAAACTAACCTTGGTGATAAGAGTATTAAGCTTGTGTTTTCCAGAGAGACAGTGAGTGTGTCTAGGTGAGACGGTGTTACTTGTCTGCCTCTGAAAGAGCACTATAAACCCTATGTTCATAAGTAATACGTTTTAATCAACAGTGTTGAGAACATGTTGCAAATGTAAAAAGAGAGCTGGGAATAGGGTAAGATAAAAACTTGGAGTTAGTCACAGCCAGAAAATAGTCTAAGAGCTACATGACAGAGCTTCCAGTCTCTCTCTTGGTTTACAGCAGCAAACAGCCAGTCACCAATGAATCAACTGTGTCAGTGTGGGGTTGTATATATGAAGATGTGGATACCTTCTTGTAACAAAAGAAAGCTACCTTGAATTCAGAAAAAATACTGGATGAATACTGAATTTCTGAAGAATCCAGTAGCAGCTTGTAGGACTCTTAGTATTAAAAGTAGAATGCAGGGCCGGCTCCAGGCCACAGCGCGCCAAGCATGTGCTTGGGGCGGCACGCCGCGTGGGGCGCTTTGTCGGTTCCTGGGAGGGTGGCAGGAGGCTCCAGTGGACCTCCCGCAGGCGTGGCTGCGGACGGTCTGCTGGTCCCGCGGCTCCGGTGGACCTCCCGCAGACTCGTCTGCGGCAGCTCCACCAGAGCCGCGGACCAGCAGGCCGTCCGCAGACACGCCTGCAGGAGGTCCACCGGAGCCGCGAGACAGGCGAGTGGCAGAACGCCCCCCCGTAGCGTGCCGCCGTTCTTGGGGCGGCAAAATTGCTGGAGCCGGCCCTGGTAGAATGTTGTATGTCTTATCTACAGACTCCAGAATATTGTCTTGAATTATCTGTGAAAGAACATTAGTTAAGTGTGTTGTAAGGTGTTTTAAGGTAGTAATATCAGGCTTGCAATAACATTTCTGGGAAGTTTAAGACGATTTAGCCTGAATTTCAGAGACTGTTTTTGCCCTTACAAGCTGAACCTTGAGGAATAGTCATTTTCACCAGATTTATGCAGAGCTCTGGGATTTGTTTTCCATCAACTTGTTCTTAATTTTAAGTCAATTGAAGTCAGTTGGACGTGCTTAAATGCACTGCTGAATAGGAATCAGAATTAGGAAGCTATAAAAGGGCCTTCTCCCAGATCTGATAGTTTTGTACCTAGACTCTCTGTTTAGATACTTGGCTTTTCAGCAGCATACACACTAGTGACAAGTGTGCTCTTTAATTGCTAGTAATATCTACCTTCATTATGTAGCTACATAGGCTATAAGGAGGAGGCAATATTTCAGTGAGTTATTACCTGGCTTCAGGAATAATGTGTATATTTACAAATTAGAGCTACAAATACTACACTAGAGACTTAAGCATCCAAGTATCATGTAAATAAACACTTGCAAATTAATCTGGAAGTTCTCGGACACAAATGGGGAAAATATTATGTAACGTTATCAAAGGTAAGGCAGACATGATTTTTTTTAATCCTCACATAAAAACAATATAGCTGCATGACAGCTGTAAAAATTTCCCATTATTTCAGATCACTGTATCCAAAAGTGAATGAAAATATTTTTATTTCGGAGTATGTTTTGCTTTTATATTGCAGACCTCCTTGAAAAAACAAAAACAAAAAATATATACTGGCACGATCAATGGAGATGTCTGTGCATGTACACACACACACACGTACACACCCACTCCTGTGTGCCACATCCTGAAAATGGATCTGCTCAGGTCTATCCCTGCATCTGCACGGATTCAGTTTCCACACTTTTTCTGTTATCTCACATGGCCTTTTGTAAAACCTCTCAATTTTCAGTACAGGACAAGCCAGTTCTTAATTGTTTTCGTAAAACAACTTCATGATAGGAGAAATCCACCTTTGGTCATGTGCCCCCCCACAAAACCCCGCTCAGTTCTTCAACATCACCTTCAGCAGGAGAAATAATAGGCTTGTGCCTTTTATATATCATTAAAAATGCTTGAAGTGTTATAATTTTAAAAATAAAAGGGGTGGGTTTTGCTTACTTGATATACCCTTAAAAATCAGAAATAGGGCCTGGTTATGGCATAGGGCACTATAAGCCAGTGCTCAGGGTTCTAGCTTTTCAACTCCTGTGATGATATCAAAATGTCATTTCTCCTATTAAAAACAAAAAGTTGCTAGCCATCTGGGCTGTGGAAAAATATTTGAAAGCATGACCTGAGTGTAATCCATGCAATGATGTCTGCCCAAGTCTGCAGACACCTAAAACAATAGTTTTAAACTGCCTCATGCTCCTCACAGGCATGTAAAGTGCAAGACACAATGTTCTGGGGGATGAGGAGTCTGCCATCTCCACCAGCCAAGGATTCTGTGTGGTGGGAGGAGAATGCAGCAGGCCTGATGTCTACCTAAGCAGATACATTCGCTGTTGGGGTGAGTATTGGGGATCCCACTGGTGTCCCTAAGGGAAAAGGGATCCATGCTACTGCCACTGATGCTCATGAGGGGAAGGAAGCCCCGTTGCCACTTTTGGCAAGGAGGAGGATGCCTCAAGTCACTGCTTTTCTGGGCAAGAAAGTCTGGTTGCTGTTGTCAACCCAAGTAGGGCTGGAGCTACGAAGCTGGTGTGAAGCCACCAGAGGCCCTGAATTGTGGCATGCCTACCGCCCCAAAATGCCTTAATCTAGCCCTGCCTGGAAGGCTAGTTGGCAGTTACAAATGCTGAATTTTATCATGTGTATCATGATAGTTGGAGTTTTTCCTAGCGCTCAGACTACTGGAATAATCAAGTTAGTCCCTGATAAACTCATCTTCCTTTCTAAATAAGTTTCTAGCCCTCCTGGCTTTGAAGAAAAAGATTAAAAATGTGAACCCCAAACCCTCTGACACCAGAAGACAAATAAAAAGAACCCAAGATTTATTATTTCTTTAATCTCATGATTTTCAAGGCAGTCTTATGATTTTGAGCGGATGGGGCTCATGATTTTCAAATACTTGAGCTTGAATATATTGAAATTATGACAACGAAAGAGAGAAGAGAGATAAAGCCGAATAACTGAGTGGGGAAGAGATTTTTACTCAGACTACATAACGCTGCATTTTGTTTTTATTTTCTCAAGCCTGTTAATTCAAATGCCTGATTAACACTTGGCAGAAAAAATATGTTTGTTATTACTGTAACACCCCTCTCCCTTCAGTTAAGAGGAGAGCTCACAATACGCATCTCATGAAACCCCCAAGAAGTCCTCTGGCAAAACCAGGTAAGAACAGATTTGACACTCCAGATAGTTCTAAGTAAAAAAACAAAAAAACCCTTTTAGACTGTCTTTATAAACATAGAGAAACAAAAAAATGGTACCAACTCAATATTTTGCAAGCCACCTTTAATTCCCAACTTAAGTCTTGTATTAAATGTGTGGGCTGTTTTTTTTAAATAAACACATGGGAGAGAAAAACACCAGAAAATGCCCAGGTTCCTTTATAGGGACTTTTAACGGAGTTCACATCTGTTCATTCTGTCTGCTGTACATTTCAGCCTACGTCACTTTCCTGTTCATGTTCTCTGTGGTTCAGTTCTTGATTGCTCATGTACACAGCAGGATAAGTGTCTCTCTTTTTGGTGTGGTTACACACCATATGGGAAGATAGGATGCAAACAATAAATGAAGTGGTAGCTGAATATAGACCCCCAGAGAGAGCCCTGTAAATATGGTGAGGACTGGGGAAGACTTGGCCTTGAGGTGGATTTTTGATGTGGACTTTTATTTACCCTTGAAGGGATGGAGTTTTGGTTTAACTGGAGGGCCAGCCAATGAGAGAGGAAGACTACCGACCAGAGGAGAAATTGAGGCACCGCCACATCATGACAGCAAGAAGCGGTTTCCTAGCCTGCTTCTTGTGGTCTCTGCTTTTCTAGTCTGACCTACAAGTTCTTTCAATTAGTTTATCAACAATTTCATTGATGATATCCTATTCAAGTATGATTTAGTGGCTATCTGTTCAAAGACTACATTAATGTCTCTTTGGCTGGATGAGTGCTTTTGAGGGCATATGAGGTTATATCGTGTTGCTATTTTTCTTCCGTTTCCCATCTTATCTTCTGTTTTCATAGTTTTCTTTATACAGTGCCAGTTTCAAGAGATGCAGATGGCAGTAGTATTCCTGCCAGTTTCAAGTGCGGAATTACAGAATTGAATATGTGCATGCTGAGCTGAGAAAAGTTTCTCAGGTGTCTTTCCCCATGAGGAATTTCATCCCTCCTTTCCAGCAAAGAAGCAGCACCACTTAGGAAAGCAATATTCCCTGAGCTGGAGAGATACTGACAACTAACAAATCCCTCTCCTATCTATCACATAACTCAGCTGGCAACGCTGGAATTAATCCTTATGCTGAACCTACTGTTCCTTTATGGTTGATAGCCTTTTACCACCAGTTATATGGGGCAGTTAGGCATGGCACTTCACAGAAAAGGCCTTTATAAATAGTAGCTAGAAGTGGAACAGATCTATTGCTGCTATTGAGAAAGGATGGTCTTGTGTTACAGAACTGGACTGGGACTCAGAAGATCTGGGTTTTGTTCCTAGCTGTCACACAGACTTTGTGTGTCTTTGGGCAAGTCACTCTCTCTTTGTGCCTCAATTCTCAGTCTTCTGCTTGTATGTTCTTAACTCTTTCTGCCATGCTTGGTCTGTCTCACCTATTTAGAATGTAAGCACCTGAGGTCAGGAGCTCTCTCTTATTATGAACTCAGAGCTGTGGGCCAATGATTTTGGCTAGGGTCTCGAGCTGCTAATGTAATGCAAATAATAAGCAGTATTTGTTCATCAAATCTGTCCCACCTTTCCATCCTCATCATGCAGGATATAGTCCCCAGACAGAGGACATATCAGTAATTAAACTGGTACACCATTCTGTCTGAGTTTTCTTTTGTCCTTATAGTCTCTCAGGAGAAAAATATTTCTTTAGCAGAACTCGTGTCCTAGCAACATGGGAACTATTTTATTGGCAGCTATAAAACAGGTAGGAGTATATCACAGAGGTTGTAAATTGCTTGCATTAAATTGCTAGAAAATAAACTAATAATTTATTAACTATAATTTGTGCCCAATAGTTTCTTGGGGAGTTTAAATACTAAATTCAGACTCATTTGAGTTGGAAACTAAAGACAAACTCATACCTAATTTTTTTGTCCACTAGCGCCCAAAGGTATTTTTGTACAACATTATTAAATATCGATTTCCTCCTGTTTAAGTTTCACACTCACATACAGAGTGTTAAGGGATTACTGGGAGCACATACTTATTACAAAAAGATTTTACTTTGACCAAACTCATATTAAATATACACATTTTGGCCCCAAATTTAAAATCCCAGTTACAGTTGGGGAAGGGAGTGACAAAGGATGGCTGTCCCCCAGATTCTGATGAACTGCTTTGTCTTTTAATTCCCACTGCTCTATCAGGGAAACTGTAAACTGTCCGTAAACTGGTGATCATGGGCTGTGCCTAGCACACAGGAATTGTCATATCAGTTCAGGCCAGTGGTTTGTCTAGTTTTGTCTCCAACATTGGCCAGTACCATCTGCTTCTGAGGAAGGTCCAAGAAACCTTGGTGTAATCTTCCCCCAGGGAAAGCTTTTTCCTGACCCCCATTAATAAGGGGTTGATTTATGCCCTGAAGCACACTTTGCTACAGCAAATATTGAACCTAACTGACCTTGTCCGTGCCAGTAGGCCAACAGTCTGCAATACAAGTTTGAGGGAAAAGGGGTGCTCGGTTAATATTCAAAGTCAAAGAGGGCAGTTTCTATAGCAGAGACATATCCTTGTTAACAAGAGTGAGGCCCATCTAACCATCTGTTATATTTGGACCTTCCATACAAAAAAAATATTGCTCACACGGCAAAGAATTTGCACCTGCAGAGGCTGCACAGTGTGCTATAGAAATCCAGAATTATGGTTTGAAAACTAGGCACTGGTGAGCACTCATAAAAAAATGAATTAGATGGCTATACTAGTCCTTGAGGAGACTTATTTGTAAAGCTCAAACAACAGTCATTCCTTCTGGAACCTCACCTTTACTACTTGCAATTATTTTGACACACTTGAGCTTTTTTTTTTTTTTTAAATCCATAAAAATAATCTTACCCACAATGTGCATGTATTTTTATGGTGGTGTAACTGTTTGCAGAGAAATTATTAATGGCATCCTGATCATAGAATGCAGGAGTACTACTTGTTGTAAAAGCTGAAGCAGCAGTTGTCTCCCCGAAGAGAAGAAAAAGGAAAACAAGAATTCCAGAACACCTGAAACTACAACCAGAGTTTCACCAGAGTTCAATACCCCCTTGCCTTTATGTCATGCTCACAAAGATCCACACCAGAAGTGCTGCAAACTTTTTCTTTGGGTGAATGCTAGTGGGAAAGTCTCAAAAGACAGGTATGCTGTCATTTTCCAGGCTGTCCACCAAATGAAGGCTTAGCAGGATGGATGAATAAATACTTGTGTATCTTTACAAAATATGTGTCCTGTGGTCTCCTAAGTGTTAGCTAAATGTACAAGTTTGCTGATGTTGGTACTGAATAGTTCTCAGGGAGAGGTCATAGTTACCAGATTTAAAAGGAAAATGTGACCAGTCTGAGAAGTTGGAGCTCTGGGGCCAGCTGGAGAGTTGCACTGCAGCCTAGGGAATGCCAGTGTTTTTAATATCAATCCCTTGACTCATAAAGCCTGAATCTGAGTATTAACTAAGAGATCAGATCCCATGGAGACCCCTATCCCTTCCCAAACAACCTCCCCACCCCCACTTACTGGCTGTTGTCTTCTTAGGGAGAGGCCCAGCAACCAGCAATTGCCCCTCCCTGCAGGCAGAGTAGTCCTATCTCCTTTCTGGGCCTCTTCAGAAGGATTCTCCTGCTTTCTCTCTCCATTGAGGGATGGGGGATTGGCACATCGCCCTCCTCTCTCTCTTGCAGGGGCATCTGGAGACTTAACTCTTGTTGGTCTCTGTCTTTGGAGATGCAGAGGTGTGTGGTTTCCTGCTTTCCTTAGGGTCCCCCTGTTTGTCCCTATCCTGCAATAAACCCCTGTGTGCTCCCTGCCCATTCTGCAAAGTCTCACCCCCACAAAAATGTATTCATCCTTCCACTCCCCCATTACTGCAGTGTATTTCATGCAATAACAAGCCCCTAAAAGGTCAGGGTCCTGTGCAGAGATGGTGCCCAGCAACCAAATTCTCTACCATAGTTGTTCTCTTGCTTGAGCAATCAACCTACTAAGGACCTTACTCACCCATAGGATGCATAAAAAATATAAAGAGTAAAAAAAAAAAAAAAGCTGGCAGGCAAAACATCTCTCTCTCTCTCATCCCAGGACATTGGCCAGGACTCTCTTTTGGTATAAAGCCAAGACTGATTTAGGGAAACCAAGACTGCTGGCAACTCAGCAAAGAAGCAAACATTTACAGAATTTGCATTACTCAAGCCAGTGGGAAATTCAAGCTCTTTTTTTAATATCAGAAGCTGCCAAAACAGATCTCAGTTCTACACCCATCGGGTCAGATCCTTAGCTGGTGTAAATTAGTGCAGTTTAAATAACATCAATTTAGATTATATCAATTTAGACTACCTGAGGCTCTGCCCCACTTAGTTGAATGAGTGCAGTATCAAGTCCATAGAAAGTAATATTCAGAATGAGATCATTGCATCATCATCTCAGTAAACATTGCTCCAATATTTATATTTGGTTGTGGGAATGTTATCTTAATTTCACTGGAATCACTTCTTATTTACACTGGTGTAAGTGAGAGGACAGGCAGGTGAACAGTATTTCTTCTTCTTGATTAGTCTCAGATCAGATGCCACAGTTTCCTCTGAGTCATTTTCCCCTGATGCATGGACAGGCTTCCCCAAACAGAACTGAGCTGCTTCAGCAAATGAGGGGAAAGAACCCTCATACAAAATACTAATCAGAGGTATGCTGCCACCACATACCTACATCTGAGCTTTGAAAGGCAGAGTGCCACAATCATTTCTCAGTTTTGGATGTACTCCAGAAAGCAAAAGTGACCACAAAACTCTGTCAGGGTCAGACTCAGTGCAGCTGTCAGGGGGTTATAACGGTAGCCAATGAGCATTCATCTTGGGCCTCCAGTGAGAAAAGAACCACAAAAGGGTGCTGGCACCACCAGCCTTATGGGAGTTCCACTCTCAGAAATTGTGGGACAAGTTAGAGAGATTTGCCACTTCCTTCATCTTGGATTAAAGTCATGAAAGCTTAGGGCTAGACATCAGGGACAAGGGATTTATTTAAGGTGAGGCACACACCATCAATAATCACTTTTGCAAATGCTGGTTTAAAACGGTGTACAATATAACTTAATACAATGTAAGGGAAGTGTTTCCATAATAAACCTAGGCCAGAGGCAAGTAAATAAGCCACTCAAGGAATCTGACTGCACCTTTTGCACCTACGGCCGTACATGCAATTATTCTGTGCCCAAGGCTGTGATAATGACAGAAAATCACATGCTGATAAATGCAACGTGCTTGGTATATTTTATACGTGAAGGGACTCCGGTGGACACAAATCCCTCTCTAGAGCCTGGGAACACAGACAATTGAATGAGCCAGAGAAGAATCTGACCATTTCCTTTGCAACGAGAGCCAAATATGCAATTACTTTGTGAATGATATAAGAAAAAAAATTGTTAAAGTCTGCAGCCAGCCAACATATCTAACTTTTCTAAGAGCACATAGGCAGGCTCTTAGACTGTATAAAAAGCTTTTGTATACAATCTAAAATTCATTGATCCAGTTTTCTTCTTACCTCTCCCTACATACACTGCTGCATCTCCTTGAAAGATTTAAAATCCTACTGGCCTGAATTCTGCAAACCCTCCTGCTGGTTATGGAACAGAAACAATCCCAGGCAACCAATCACAGCTAATCAGAACACTTCAGAGTTTGAATAGAGATTCTGCTCTCAGTGAACTGTTCACAGTTAGCTCCTACACCTATAAAAAAACCCACTGGGTAGATAGGAATAATGAGGAACTATGAGGAGCTCACAGTCCGCTCTGACATTCCATGAGCAGAAAAAGATGCTGAATTCCTCCAGAAAATTATTTACTCTGCTGTAATAGTGAAAAACATTTACAGGGCCTTCTTTTTGTGACCCCCAGCTGCATATGCAATTTGCCTAATTGCTCACAAACTGCACAGTTTGCTCACATAAATGCCCAAAGTGTGGTAACTTCATGACACAAAATTTGTATACACAAAAAGGAGGCCTTTATAAATTTACTATAAAATATATGTGCCATTATTACCATAATGTTCAGTGACAGTAATAAACCTTTTAATCATATTTTTACTTCATCCTAAACCTCATACCACTTCAGTAGCTTTGATGGAATATTGTTTTGGTTTGTTTAGTGATTAATAAGACTGCAGAAGAAAAATGGCTTCCTGCTTTCCTTTTTGGCCAAAAACGGAATCCCACAGAAATGCAAATCTTTGATGTAAGGGGAAGTTTTTGCCATTTAAATCAACTGATAAAATATTCTGTTTTTCTTCTCTTGAACTTTGCCCATATGAACTGTCAGGCTTTCTATCTTTTCTGTTAGAGATTAGTGTACAGTTTCTTATTTCCTGTATTCAGTTGCTTTATTTTGTAACTCCTGTTGCACACTACGTCATCTTCCCTTGTATTTTCCTGCAGAATGGGAGCTGCGGGCAGCTGTGCCTGCGGACGGTCAATGTAAACAAACTGTCTCACATCCCACCAGTGGATTACTCTGACAGTAATTTTTTTGCAGGGATAGCTCAGTGGTTTGAGCATTGGCTTGCTAAACTCAGGGTTGTGAGTTCAGTCCTTGAGGGGGCCATTTAGCGATATGGGGCAAAATCAGTGCTTGGTCCTGCTAGTGAAGGCAGGGGGCTGGACTCAATGACCTTTCAGGGTCCTTTCCAGTTCTAATGAGATAGGTATCTCTCTCTCTCTATATATATATTTTATTTAAACCAGTACAGTATGTAAATGGGAATATGGTATGTGAGTATTTGCACCTATGTACTTAATTTAATGCGTAGTTGATAATGGAGAGACAAGGTGGGTGAGGTAATATCTTTTATTGGCCCAGCTTCTATTTGTGAGAGAGAAACCTTTCAAGCTATACAGAGCATCAAGCTCAGTACTGCCATTTAGCCCATCTAGACTAGAATTTAAAGTTGTCTTGTTAGAATGTCAGCTAACTTTCTAAATAACATGCTTGAAAAGTCTAGCGTAGACAGGGCAGTGCAGACTTTAACATGTGCTAAGCTGGCTGAGTTAAAGCCTTGGCGCTTCCATAGGCTTTATGTGTCCAGCTTAGCATGTGGGAAAGGCAGCATGCCTTTTCACATGTGTTAGCCGACATGTTCCAACAACACACCTATAGATCCCAGTCCAGACAAGGCCTTAGGACAGTGGTGAGCAACCTGCAGCCCACGGGCCACACACAGCTGATGGCTTGTTTACACTGACCGTCCGCAGGTACCGCAGCTCCCAGTGGCTGCGGTTCACCATTCCCAGCCAATGGGAGCTGTGGGCAGCCATGCCTATTGACAGGCAATGTAAGCAAACTGTCTCGTGTTCCACCAGCGGATTACCCTGATGGGTCACAGGTCGCCCACCACTGCCTTATGGGCTACCTGAAGTATCTGGAGTGAATCCGTATGGGAATAAGCTATTCCTATATAAGGCACCTTTATACTGGTATAACTGCAGTCACGCAGCAGGATTATACCATTTTAATTATCCCGGCATAGTTAACGTTGTACAATGTTTGTGTTTAGAGAACCCTCGAATCTTTTTCTGTTAGTGTAAACTGCTATAATCCAAAGTACCACTGGGTGGAAGTAGTGCTTGGTTTCCTGCACTAACAATGAAAATACCATCATGTGCATGACCTTTGGTAAACTCCTTTTATTTTGAGAAAGGCTTCTGCCAGGCAGATTTCATCACATGCTCTGCTTTCATCAAGGATTGATCTCTGGGAACAAAGCATTTCCAGAGCTGTGTGGCACTAGGAGGCTCTGCACATGGAGCGACGAGGGCAGTCAGTCTTGGCCCTCAAGACAAGAATTCTGTTTGCAAGCGCTCTGGCAACTGAGTTGAATGTAATTGGAGTTGATTCCCATTGGTATCCTTTGTAGTGAAATGCCAAAAGAAACATTCTGTGTTCTTTGTTTTAAATCTGTCCATTAGGTGTTGAGCTAAATTCTAGCACTGAGCTGAATGTTTTGAATTACAACTGGAACAGAGACAGTGAGGTGTCTGGCTCTGAGAAAAGAGTGAGTGTAGGAGAAATATTTTTCTTTACCTGGTATGCCATTCACGTTTTCCAGTGCCGCTGTGGTAAATGTCTTCATGTTCCCTCCTGACAATTAGCACTGGTCTAATAACCCATTCGGGGGTTCAAGTATTATATTTCACCACGCTCCTGGTGTATGCAAAACTGCTTTATACTTGTCTGTGCTTACTTGAATTACTGTTGCATTGTTTGTTTACTCAGTTATGTTAAGTCCTTCTGGAGTTCTCATGAGATAATTTGGGCTGTGTGTTTCAAAATCAGCACCTACAGGACACACCCAAGTTAGGCTTTTCTGCAGTTGGAGCTGAGAGTGTGATTCCCAGTTTGATTAGCCATACTCATGCTAGCTCTCATCAAGCTGGTGCACTAAATATAGGAGTGTGGCAGCTGTAGCATGGGTAGTGGTGGCACAGGCTAGCCGCCCGGATTATGTATCAACAGAGTCCACGTGAGTTTGTATTTGATGCAGCTAGCCAGTGCTCTGGTTCACTACTAGCCTTGCTACCATGGCTAGACATCTGTTTTTAGCATGCTTACTGAATGCCAGCTAGCACGACTATGTCTACGTGACCTGGGAATCACACCCCTAGCTCCGAATGTAGACGTAGCATTAGCCTGTAAACTCTTCAGGGAAGAGTGTCCCTTATTGTGTCTTTGTATACAGTGCTTAGCACAAATCCACTCCCTGATTTGGTCTTTAAGCACTACCACAATACAAATATTTAATAATGATGCATTTGTATAGCCGAGTATGCAAACGAAAGAATCACACACATACAAATGGCCATTTTGTGCTTTTCAATGTCCATTTGGTTTGCCCATTTGCCTTTGGCACGACCACACCCAGTTTGAAATTGCAACGCTTATATGGTGTTGTACATTTCTGTGGGACATCCAGACACATTAGGTACATCCTTTTAGCTCCTGACAAACTGACAGTGCAGCTCTTGGTGTCACAAAGTTTGCAGTGAGTATGTGTGATGGGGGACCCTGGGGAGCCCACTGAGGGTGTACTGCAAAGAATGAGGCAAAAAATCCCCAAAGCTGGTGGATATTACAATACTTAGATTTACCAAAGCAGCACAAAACAGCTTCCATAATACCTCACTGGTTACCCAGAAGCCAACAACACAGTTCCCTTAAAGTAACCCAGCCTCAGGCCTCCACCCAGACACCCAAGTCAAATATGATGATGATTTCTGGAAATCTTATTCATCATATAAAAAAGTTCTACCAATCCCAAAGGATCAGACACATTACCTCCCAGGTCAATGAATATTCTAGATCTTATCCAAATACACACTCATAGCCAATTCTTATTAATTAAACTAAAATGTATTGAAAAAGAGAGCATTGGTTAAAAGATCAGTATACATACAGACATGAGTACAATTCTTGAGATTCGGATTCAGAGCAGAGATGGTGAGCTCTGTAGTTGCAAAAAGTTCTTTCCTAATTAATCCATGGGTTATAGACCAATTTTCATATTCAAGCTTAGGGCTGGGATCTCAGCCTTACGACTTAAGCTTCGCCTGCATGAAGCATCAAGCAGGTCTGAGATGACAAGATCAGGATCAGGACCCTTTTATACAGCAGACACTTGACATAAAGTCCTGGGTGAACAATAAGCTTTTGATGTAACCTTCTGTTTCCTAAACGTCACTGGATTAATGGAAGATAATTTATCCATTAAGTTTATCACAAATTTTAAAGAGACATTATTGCACCCAAGATTCATCTAAATGGTAATATTCCCTTTTGATCTCCAAATCAATAGCTATAGTGACAGACAGGAACTCTTTACATGGCTAGCATCTAAGATATACGTAAACACACACAATTAGTATCACCTCTAATTCTCTAACAACACAGGTTTGCACTTCAAAGTTCTAGCCTATCTAGCATGGAATGGCCCTAAATACCATTCCCATACTTTCTAACATGTCTCTAAAGGTTGCCTTTGGGTTACTTAGCCTGCAAGCTGCTTAACACTTTCTGGCCATGTGTCACACTTTGTATAAGATCCCTTGCAATTGTACAACAGTTGTAGCAACAATGATCTGTATCATTATATTTTAGGTAGACAATGCCACAGTATGGAAGCTCAAAGCTTGACAAGTAGCCAGTTTAGCAACTGTAGTAACTAAACAAGAAACTAAATATGAAAGTTCCAAAGCTGGCCATAAAACCATGTGTTTGCAAATCCTTATACTACTTATATCTATCTAAACTAAAGATTTTATACAGCCACCCATCAGCATACTATATGAGCACCTGCTTCGTAAAATCAATAGCAATTGCAAAATCCCTAATGGCCTTCATAGACTCTCTGGCACTTCTCCCCTCTTGGGGTCAGTTGCACCTGTACAGGCAAAACTATATCTAATGCTTGTTTGCATGCAAACATCAGATTTATGCAGGCTGGTTTTGAAAATTTTGCCTGTAGTATTTAATATATACATACTGCTCTGGGCTATTCCTTTTTAAAACTAATTGACCTTTTTAAGTGTATAAGGGGATTGGCTGTGTTCCTGAGTCACAAGTAGGGCCAAGAAAAGCATTAGCAAAGAAAACCCAAGAAGACTATGAATTTACTTGACACTTATTCTCCAAAGCTTCCAGCGTGACCACAGGGAGGCTGCTCCCATTCTCTCCCTCCCTTCTGGTTGCAGCATGGGGAGGTCCTAGACACAGCCATTCAAGCTGGTCTCAGTCAGTGACTGCCTCTCTCTATCTATGAAAGCGTTGCCTAGTGACGCTCCACAGAGCCCATTATTACATCAGCAAAGGAGATGTCAGGGATCGGTGTGTGTGCTGGCATGTGGTTGCCTTATGTTTCCCTAAGGCTTGGAGTGAAATGCATCCTCTAAAGTAAACCAAAAGAGGCTCCAGGATCAGGAACAACACTGCCTATGTGGTGCTCTATTTGTGGATGAGTGTGTGAGTAAGCAACAAACACAAAAATTCATTGCAAAGAGACAAAACAGGTAGCTGGTGTCACACTGAAAAGGGATCTGTTAACTGCTTTAGCAGTTTGCTCAGTGGGAAGTTCAAACGCAGTTGCAGCAGGGCCGTGCAGCCTTATTTTTGTTAACTATTTACATCTTCTCTAAAAATCCTCACCAGAAGGCTGTGGGGTATTGAAATGAGCAGGTTAAGGGGTCAGTGACTTTGTGATCTACAGCTTTCTTGCATTCCCAAGCTTCAGCCGCAAGTTTACTCCATAATTTGTACTCTATTTATTATTACTCCCATTAGCCCTTAATACGGTCAAGTCAAAAGTTAATTTAAATAATTCTTGTGGGTCATTTTGTAGGAGTGAGGCTCAGGACTGAGACTAAGAGGGAGTTGGGTTGTTGGAAACCCTTTTGATATTATCAACATCGGGAAGGGGTAATTAAAAAAATGAAAAATAGGTCAGTTCCAAGCCCTGCAAAATGAAATCAATGGACATTTAAAAATATTTAATGACATTTATTATTTTTGTTTTCATTTTTCAACCGGCTCTGCTGACCTGTGAGAAGGCAGGGCAGTGAGTCAAGTCAAGGTAGAGGATCATATAGCAACAGAAACACTCTCCAGTTGCTCTCAATGGAATGGTTTATACTTGTTCTTTTGTTTTCTTTAATATAAAATAAGTCATCTAGACTGAAAAGGCCTGATCCAAAGCTCATTGAAGCCAATCATCAAGTCCATGGGGCCGGATGTGCTGCATCCGAGGGTGCTAAAGGAGTTGGCAGATGTGATTGCAGAGCCATTGGCCATTATCTTGAAAACTCATGGCGATCGGGGGAGGTACTGGATGACTGGAAAAAGGCTAATGTAGAGCCCATCTTTTAAAAAGGGAAGGAGAAGGATCCAGGGAACTACAGGCCAGTCAGCCTCACCTCAGTTCCTGGAAAAATCATGGAGCAGGTCCTCAGGGAATCAATTCTGAAGCACTTAGAGGAGAGGAAAGTGATCAGGAACAGTCAGCATGGATTCACCAAGGGCAAGTCATTGCTGACTTCACCCCTAACTTCCTTCATAGGTGAGATAAACTGCCTCTGGGAGGAGGGAAGCACGTGACGTGTTATTTCTGACCTAGCGAAGCTTGTTGATACAGTATCCCCGAGTATTCTTCAGCAGGTAAAAGAAGTATGGGCTGGATGAATGACTTAAGGTGAGGAGAAATGGTAGTCACTGGGCTCAATGGCGTAGTGTAATGGTCCGTGTCTATTTGGCAGCGGTATCAAGCGGCAGTGCCCAAGCATCCAGTCCTGGGCTGGTTTTGTTCAATACCTTCATTTGATCTGGAGGATTGGTTGTGGACTTGCACTCTCAGACGTTTGCGAGGACACTAAACTGGCGAGGAGTGGTAGATATGCTGGGGGTTAGGAAGGATACAAGAGGGCGTGAGACAATAGGGAATTGGGCCCAAAAGAAACCTGTGAGGTTTCAACAATAGACAAGTGCAGAGTCCTGACTTAGGAAGGAATAATCGCATTCACTATTACAGACTACGGCCGAATGCTACTCAGCATGTCTTGAAAGAAAAGATCCTAGGGCTTACTCGTGGATGAAAAGCTGGATTGACGTCACCCGTGTGCTCACGGCATTGAGCTGTATAAGTAGGGCATTGCCAGCAGATCAAGGATGTGATCATTCCCCTCCATTTGGCATTGGTGGGCCTCAGCCTGGAGTGCTGTGTCCGTTTTGGGCCCCACCCTTCAAGAAGGATGTGGAACAATTTTGACGAGTCAGCAAGAGTCAACAATTATTCGGATGCTGGGAGCACATAAGTTATGAGGAGTACTGGATGGACATGGATTGTTTAGTCTGCCAGAAGGAAGAAGAGGGATGTGATACTGCTTTCAACTACCTGAAAGGATTCCAAAGAGGATGGATCTAGATGTTCGTGGTAGAGATGACAGGAACAAGGACTAATGCGTCTCAGCTGCAGTTGTGCGGGGTTTAGGTTGTATTAGGAGACACTATTTCACTTAGGCGCTGGTGGTGAAGCACTGGATGGCGTTACCATAGGACGTGGCTAGAATCTCCTTCCTTAGAGGTTTTTAAGGTCCGGCTTGACAAAGCCCTGGCTGGGATGATTTAGTTGGGGATTGGTCCTGCTTTGAGCAGGGGATCGGACTAGATGACCTCCTGAGGTCCCATCCAATCCTGATATTCTATGATTCAATGGAATGGACTCCCATTGACTTCAGTTGGCTTTGGATCAGGGCCAAATGGCAGGTTTTGCTTTATGTGCATGGAAATGGTAAGAGTAAAATTGAAACAGGGGTTGGAGACTTTGTTCATTCTCTTCTTTTTGATCTCTTCAGAATCAAATAATCCAAAAACTGCAGGCAAGACTGACAAATACAACTCTGTTAATTCCTGGCACAGGTTTTCCTTTTGTTTACATTTAATTCTTCCACTTAATGCACTGCAAGTAAATGCCCAGGTGGAATGGGGTTTCCTGGCTAACAATCTCTTATGTTACAGGTGAAGAGGGAGCAAAAGAGGATAGTGTGCATCTGTTTCTGACATGTCTGTGTAAGTGAACTGCATCCACTGATCTACCATGGAATATGATTTTCACAGAAAGAGGACAGTAAAATCGGTCTTACAAGCAAGCTGTTATAAAGTGTAAGTGCTAGTTACTACATCCCACAGTCAATACACACAACAGTGGTCACTATTTTTTATACAAATATGGATATATACACATATACACACACACACACACACATCTACACACAATATTATTATTATATTGTTAATATTATTAAGAGATGGGGACTGGACAGTCCCTGCTCCAAAGATTTTAGTCAAAATAGACAAAGGGTGGGAGGGGATCTGAGGCAGGGAGGGGAAATGCCTTGCCCATGGTCACATAGGCTATGTCTACACTGCAATAAAAGACCCATGGCATGACCACAGCTGGGGGAGGGTCTCAGAGCGCAGGCTCGAATGTCTACACTGCTATTTTTAAACCTGCAGCCTGAGCCAGCTGCGAGATTCAGACCACGTCTACACTACGGGATAATATCGAATTAGCTAAAATCGGTTTTATAAAACTGATATTATAAATTCAATTTCATGCGGCCACACTAGGCACAGTAATTCGGCGTTGTGCGTCCATGGTCCGAGGCTAACGTCGATTTCTGAAGCGTTGCATTGTGGGTAGCTCTTCCGTAGCTATCCCA
>NC_133773.1:20833753-20853224 GCF_003597395.2 Chelonoidis abingdonii | reverse complement strand
GGGGCTTCAGGGGGGGGGGGGGGGGTTTGATGTAAGATACACAACTTCAGCTATGTGAATAGCGTAGCTGAAGTCGACGTATCTTATTTCGACTTACCTCCTGTCCTCACAGTGCGAGATTGACGGTCGCGGCTTCCCCGTTGACTCTGCTTTTGCCTCTCACCCTAGTGGAGTTCTGGAGTTGAAGGGAGCGCGGCGGGGATCGATTTATCACGTCTAGATGAGATGCGATAAATCGATTCAGCGGGTAGTGTTGATGTACCCAAAGACTAGAACTTAGGTTACCTGACACCAGTATAGTGTTCTGCCCACTAGACTATTCTGCCTCTTAACATTTCTTCAGCCTTTTAAAAGTGGATCAAGTGCTTGTGAAAAGTACCAGATTGCTGGCACTGGGAAATAGAGTCCTCTGTCCACAGAACCAGGTGCTGAATGGATACTGGCTTCCTTAGCTCACACACACAGCCATGTGCACCATGCACTTTGTTTTGGACTTAAAATTCAAGCCAAGTGGGAAGAAAGTATGTACTGGATTGTAACTTACCGCAGGTAAGGGGATATAAGAAACTCCAGCTTATATATTTTGTATTGATTGATAGAAAAATGTATAATGACATAAAACAAAAGGCATAAATATAAACACAAGAGAGCAGAATTAAGACTGAGCTTTGAACTTCAATCTTGCATTTCCTGATCTGAGTGCCCAAGTTCTCAATCTTAACATTTCATAATTAGCCCTTGTTTTTAGGGTTGCTCCCCTGTTACTCACAGTTAATTTTAGAGAGCGTCTTTCATACAAGGGAAGAAATGGGACAAATCACACAATGTAGATGCTTTTGCCTTTTACATGTTTTCATCGTTTCTCTTGCTAACAAATTATTTGCATGTATTAAGACATCAACCTTCTCCTAACTGGCCCTGCAGCAAAATCCTGAGCAATAGCTGGAGTGAGCCTCCCTCACCTGCTCCTCTTCTACCAGCCTGAAATAGGATAAGGATGGAAACTGCTGTAGCCACTTCCCTGCCTCTGCTCTGAAGCAGGTGGATCGGTGTGTGGATGAGTACACCTTCTCCAACTTACTCCTGACCTTAAAGGAAGGATGGTCCAGTGGTTAGAGTACTAGCCTGTAACTCAGGAGGATGCAGGTTTGTTTTCTGCTCTCCTACAGACATCCTGTGCAGACCTGGGCCCCACATCCCCAAACTGCAAAATGGGGATAATAATATTTCCTCCTCATGGGATGTTGTGAGAATAAGTATATTAAAAAATTGTGGGGCGATCAGACAGCAGGGGTCGGCAACTTTTCAGAAGTGGTGTGCCGAGTCTTCATTTATTCACTCAAATTTAAGGTTTCGCATGCCGGTCATACATTTTAACGTTTTTAGAAGGTCTCTTTCTATAAGTCTATAATATATAACTAAACTCTTGTTGTATATAAAGTAAATAAGGTTTTTAAAAAGTTTAAGAAGCTTCATTTAAAATTAAATAAAATGCAGAGCACCCCGGACTGGTGGCCAGGACCTGGGCAGTGTGAGTGCCACAGAAAATGAGCTTGCGTGCCGCCTTCGGCACCCGTGCCATAGGTTGCCTACCCCTGCACTACAGTAATGAAGAGCTTATAAGATAGACAGACATACCTGTCCCCCTAAACCCTACAATGTGGGAACAATTAAAGAGCCCCCCCTACCATATAGGTGAGCTGTTCTGCACATGAATGGCTCCAATCTCTGAATCCTGCCTCCTGTATCTGATGGAAACTTAGGCTGAATGTGAGGGTCCCCAGTGTCAACATGGGCTGTACTTTTCTTTTTGTGTTTAGGAACAAACCAATACATGCTGGTATCATCCGCCATCATATATTTTAATAGGTCCCTGCTAATGGGGCCAAAAAAAGCATGGCTTTGGAGGGAAATTTGCCATCTTCTCACTGTTCAGTGAAGGAACAAAACAGGGCTAAATGACTGTCAGGAATTCTATTTACCTGTCATAAATAATACGGGCTAAATTACGTCTGACTTTCTCAGATTGTGTTTTTCTATTGATCATGGCATGAATGAGGGAACAAATTGACTGAGAGCGTGACCAACTGATCACACTCGTTTTGAAGCCTTTCTTTCAATTTTTTTTTAATTCTTCTAACCTTTTTCAATATGCTTATATTTTTATACAAGACTACAGACACTCCCTCTGGTGGCCAAAATAACACCTATCCACAGACAAACCTGGGTGTCATTTGAAATCGCTGGCCTTGCTATAGAAAATGTTCCACAGGTGACCTGAACACGCTGTGGATTTTATGTTTTCATTGCTGTACAAGCCACTCATTCATGACATTTTTGTTGTCACAGGGCAGATGCTGCAGAACTTGCTTTGCTGACAAGGCGTTTGTGCCAGGAAATGGGACAGACAAACCTGAATCTCCTTGAAGACATCCCTTTGTGTCACACTTTAACTCTGCGGCCAGCTGTCACTGTTGAAAGCAAGCTGATCCCATCAGTACAGAGTAAGTTTTCTGATCTGCTCTTTTTGCTTTTTTTTTTTTTAATTCAGTGTGCTATTTTGAGTGGGCATTGAAATGGCAAAACCAGCTAAATTGCAAGTAACGTTCTTAGCTCTGCTTTTAAATTTAAAACAAGGGAGGCAAGTAGTCTGCACCCTGCTCAGAAAATCATGAAGAAAAAGCCACTTCACAAGACAGAGGATAAAATGTGAGTTCTAGCAGATGTTGCCCCTTCCCCCACAAATTGTAGGGTTGTTTAATAATATACATTTTGTTTCATGAACAGTGTGACCCTTTTCCCTCAAAGTCAGCATATGTCTTAAAATCTTCACTGCACCTCTGTTCAACAGCAAGTTGTTTAGGAACCTGATTTTCACTTGGTCAAACAGTTAACTTCTTTCAGGGTTGAAAGGTTTTACATTTATCATTGTTATCTGTCTTCTGAAGTGCCTTCCAGTCTCCTGGGTTTGGTGAATTTCAACAATAATGGTCTCTCAGACCCTTGCCACTGACTGCCTTTGTGGTCTTGAGCAAGTCACTTAATATCTGTAAAATGAGGATACTACTTATCTGCTTGGGTGGGGGCAGGGTCGGGGATTACTTAGTGTTTGTAAAGTACTTTGAAGATGAAAATACTAAATAATAATACCACCTAGCTCTCATATAGTGCTTTTTATCAGTAGATCTCAAAGTGCTTTACAAAGGAGGTCAATACCAGTCTCTCAATTTTATAGATGGGGAAACTGAGGCACAAGGCTGGGGGCAGTGACTTGTCTAGGTATCAGCAGGCCCATGGAGAGCAGAAATAGAATTCAGGTCTCTGAGTCTCAGACAGTACACTATCCGAAATTTGCTAAGACACCAGAGGAGGGAAATAAGGGCAGGTAATACCCCAAATTTAAAATTATTACATCGATTACATTTAAAAAAGTTAATTAAATTAGCAATGGCTTGAACAGACAACGCCAAGCTCATGCTCATCCAGCTAAGGGAAGTGGAGGCCAGAATCTGAGCCATCTCATTTGTTAGTTAATCTTCTAAAAAATAGTGTTGAGGAAAAATGAGTTATGAAAAGAATATCAATTGAAACTGATCTCAGATGGAGGTTGTAAGCTGTGTGATATGGCTACCCAGTATTAGCCATACTTTTATATAATGAGTCATGTTCCTTCTTATATGAAAATGCCTCAAGAGAGAGCGGTTAGAAAATATCCAAATGGAATAAAATAGCCAACAACATGAATGGGCGTGTGTCTATAACAGATAGCTAAGGGTTAATGTTTCTTCAACCTGTAAAGGGTTAACAAAGGGAACCAACACCTGACCAGAGGACCAATCAGGAAACCTGATTTTTAAAAAGCTCAGGGACGGAATATGTTTTGCGTCTGTGTCTTTGTCTGGCTCTCAGCCTATGAGAGGAATCTTTTCTATCTTTCAGCTTCTAAATTTTCAGTTTCAAAGTTGCTGATACAAAGGTAGAAAAACAAGGTGTCTGGTGTTTTTTTTTTGTATTTACATGTGTGTAGTTTGCTGGAATGTTTAAATTGGATATACTTTTTAAATAATGGCTGTTTATTCATATTTTTCTTAAGTAATTGACCCTGTATTGTACCGATACAGAGAATATTTTATGCTTTTTTCTTTCTTTTTTATATAAAGCTTTCTTTTAAAGCTTGTTTAAGTTTTTCTCTGGTTAAGACTAAGGAACGAGCGAAGGGAGGGGGAAATCTCTTTGTGTTAGATTTACGGAGGGTGAATCTGTGCAGCCTCAGGGGAAGAAGGAGGGGGGGAGGTAAATTGCCCTCTCTGTTTTGCATTCAAGGAGTTTAAGTACAGTATCGCCCAGGATAACCCAGGGAGGGGGAGCTGGGGATGAGACAAAGAGGAGACAAGGGGAGGAGGTGGTTTCCCCTTTGGTGTGAGACTCAGGGCCTCTGAGTCTTGGGGTCCCCCAGGGAAGGTTTTGGGGAGACCAGAGTGAGCCAAAACACTGGAATTTTTGGCTGGTGGCAGCAATATCAGATCTAAGCTGGTAATTAAGCTTAAAGGGTTCATGCTAGCTTCTCAGTTTATGGACGCTAAGGTTCAAATCTGAGTAGGAAGCTATGACAGCGTGGCATTCTATTTTACCTGAGAGAACCCAAAATTGGGGTTTATATTAAATACAAGTTGTGCTTTAAGGAGATTTCAGTACATTTTTCTCTCTCACTTTTCATAGCATTGGAGGCTGAAAGGATGTTTGAATCCAGAAGATTGAATAAGATTGACCTTGAAAACAAGACTGCTCAGCAAACTGAGTCTGACCTGAAGGGCAAGAGAATTGGTGCAAGAAGGCCAGTTCCACCCTTCTGATGCCCTCATGCCTGGCCCAGATCTTTGAAGCCCTGGCTCCAGTCTCACTCAGGCCTCTTACTCAGTTAGAATGTCTGCCAGTGTCAACAGTGCAAATCATGGCCTCACTTTGCGCAAACGACCTTCAGAAAAATTCTGCTCTGAGTAAGGACTTCAAGAATTGGCCCGTTACTGCCAGGAATCCTCATGACTCAACACTTACCTGCCTAGCAAGGATGTGCTGCCACAGCTCAGTTTGTAATACACTGAAAAGCTGAATGTAGGAGATGAGTAGGTCGTGAATAAATTCCATCCTTGTACCAGTCCCTTCACAACCATTTTACAATGTTTCTATTATAAAGCTCCCAGGATGAATATCCTAATGCATCAGGAATGGGCTAAGTTCATGACTGACAGAAAATAAACAAGTTTATGAATCAATCATTTAGATGCCTAAATACCTTTGAGGATCTGAGCCTTTGTACTTTTAGATATTTTTTCTAATTCTAGAAGAAATAATGAAGCTAACAGCCATGTTACCAGTATTTTCTTGAGATGTAAAATTAATTGTACATTTTTTTAAAATTTTTGGTAACAAATTGGGTGGGATGGGGTGGGTAAGAAAAATATCTTGGAAAAACCTTCAGAGCCCAAAACAAGGTTATAAAGTATCATATAGAACAGGGGTGGGCAAACTTTTTGGCTTGAAGGCCACATCGGGATTCCGAAACTGTATGAAGGGCCGGCTAGGGAAGACTGTGCCTCCCTAAACAGCTTGGCTCCCATCCCATATCCACCCCCTCTCACTTCCCACCCCCTGTTCCCCTCAGAACCCCCGATCCATCCACCCCTCCCTGCTCCTTGTCCCCAGACCACCCCCGGGACCCTGCCCCTTATCCAACCCCCCCTGCTCCCTGTCCCGACTGCCCTGACCCCTATCCACACCCTTGTTCCTGACAGGCTCGCGGGACTCCCATGCCTATCCAACGCCCTCCATCCACTGACCCCCCCCGAGAACCCCACCCCCTATCCAACCCCCCTGCTCCCTGTTCCCTGATTGTCCCCCAGGCCTCTCTGCCCCTTATCCAATACCCATGCTCCCCACCCCCTTAACATGCTGCTCAGAGCAGCAGGACTGGCAGCTGCACTGCCCAGCCAGAGCCAGCCACACCGCTATGCTGCCCGGCAGGAGCTCACAGCCCTGCTGTCCAGAGCACTGGTGGGAGGGTGAGCTGAGGCTGTGTGGGGAGGGGGGCAGTTGGGGAGGGGCTGGGGGCTAGCCTCCCTGGCCGGGAGCTCAACAGCCAGGCAGAACATTTCTGTGGGCCGGATGTGGCCTGCAGGCTGTAGTTTGCCCACTTCTGATCTAGAAAATGAGGTTGTATATGATGTGCTTGTAACTTGGGAGTTTTAGAAAAGGATTCAATTCTCAATAGTATGTTAATTTTGATTTGGAGAAAGGCCTTAAGCAGGGCCAGCTCCAGGCTACAGCACGCCAAGCGTGTGCTTGGGGCAGCATGCTGCCAGGGGCGCTCTGCCAGTTGCTGGGAGGGCAGCAGGCGGCTCCGGTGGAGCTCCCGCAGGCTGACTGTAGAGGGTCCGCTGGTCCCGCGACTCCGGTAGAGAATCCGCAGGCACGCCTGCAGGAGGTCCACTGGAGCCACGGGACCACCCGACCCCCTGCAGGAAAGCCTGCGGGAGGTCCACTGGAGCCACGGGACCAGCGAGCAGCAGAGTGCCCCCCGTGGCATGCTGCCATGCTTGGGGTGACGAAATTGCTAGAGCCGGCCCTGGCCTTAAGTATATCTTTTTGGCCTCATTCAGGAAAGCAATTCTATTCAGCACAGTACTTAGCAGGTATGCAAGTCCTTTCCTGAATTGGGTCTCTCTGAGGTTTGCAATAATTCGATGAAATCTTATTTTTTCACTGCTTAAAGGGACACTGCCAAGAGAAAAAAAAAAGACCAAATTCTGTTCTTAGTTAAATCAGTGTCGGATCAGAGTAACTCCATTGACTTAACATGACTGTAAAAGCAGCACTTTGCGATTAAAGTGATTTGTTCTTTGGGCCAAATTCTGCTGTCACATTAGTCTAAATCTAGAATAACTTCATTAGTTACTATGATTTGACATTGTTGAATTGAGGGAGAATTTGACTCAGGGAGCGGGATCAGCTGATCTTTTCGGAAGATGCCATTTTTAGAGCCCCCAATCCAAGTTTAATTTAAGACAAACTTCCATTCATATGAGTTTCTGTGTGTCCTGCTTAAAAAAAAAGAAGCAAGCCCAAATTCTGGGTCTTACTTAAAAGTGACAGTGTAGTCAATTTGTAATCATATTCTCTCAGATACTGGGGTAATTATTAAACAGAACATCTCTCATGTGTCTTAGTTTTCCTGTCAAAATTTCACTAAGAAGCCATCTAAGCTCACTAAAATCAATAGGACTCTATCTGTTGACTTCACTGAGGTTTGGATCAAGTCCTAAAGGCCTACTGTGGTCCCAAAATTCCATCTTCAGACATGCAGCAGCACCATATTGGTAGAGAGAGTCGTTCCTTTGGTTTGGGTTTTTTATCCCCCTTCTGCCATGTGGAACCTCAGCTGATGGGAGGAGTCCCCCTGCATGACTCCTCTTCAGCAGGAGGCAAGCTGAGCAATAAGAGTGTTTAGTCCTTTTGTTGATGTTTTATCCATCCAGATGTAGGAAGTTTCCAGTTGTAAGATCCAGCCCTATCCCGTCTCCTTCAGGAGGGGCGTAACAGTTTCTGTAGGAGAACAGCTCCTCACACTAATTATCCTCCTTTCCTATATGGCGAATAAACTGCACAGCAAGCAGCCTTTTAAAGCTTTTTTAAAAGTAGGTTGCGCAACCAGGAGCCAATCATGCTGACTGGTGGGAAATTAAAAAAAAACAACACAAAAAACAAACAAACAAACAAACAAGCAGAAGCTCATTCCCCATGGGCAAGTTCCAGAACAAGCAACAGGCTACTTAAAGAAATAACAGACAATTACGACACAAAGAAGACAAATTAGGCTTGCTGGGTGCCACCCTGGCAGCCTTCACCTCACTACTATCATTTTATTTCCTAAAAAGCCCCAAATGCTGCATCCACTAGTTAAGTCAAAACAGTAACTAGCATTTTTGCTGACTATATTCATTTGCTTTACATTAACTACACTGCCCATTGACAACTCCATTCCTGAAATATATGAAGTCTTCATTTTTGAGTCCTTTCAGAATGGTATATTGTTCCACAATATGACCTAACTGTTCAATCTCTCTTCCCTTTCTCATGAGCTAGCCTGAATTGTTCCATCACACTTGTAGGCCTGGCTGCACATAAGTAACTTGCCTAATTTCTTAGTGGGCATAATTGGAAAGGTGAATGGAAGGTTAAGTTGCAAATAGGGGCTTGACAAACAGTATGCTAGAGTCAGGATGTCTGTGCTAGCTAAGATAAGCACCAACACCTTGATGCTAGGGACTAAGGACAAGATAAAACTGGAATGTAAAGATCAGGTTCCACGGAACAGCACGTGGACAGAGCATGCTGCACAGGAATTAGTTCCCGCACAGTAAGAAAGCCACTCCAAAAATATGTGGATACAATGTAATATGTAAATGTATATAAAGGCAGAGGTTGTCTGTGTAATTCTGAATGTGTGGTATGCCTGGGCTATACCCATCCCCTCTGGTTGAGTCTGATCAACTCAGTGTAGCTTTGCTGTGTGACAAATAAAGGACCCTGCATGATGAAATCCAGAGTTGAACTGAGTGTTTTGGATCTCAGAGAAGAGAACTGGATGGTGTGTTCTGCCAGAACTGGACAAGGTGTTCTGGATAAGCCAAATGGAAAAGGTTTCAGAGGGAATCCCAACAACACTACACTGCAGTTTAAGCAATATATTTCCTCAGCTGTCATGGTTCACTGGATACTGGCTAAGCCACATATGATTTCTGTAACAAGGATGATCGTTCTATTGATGAGACAAGAGAAAAAGCTCTAATTATTTTTAAGCTGGGGTGTTGCAATGTCAATTAAAATGCCTCGAGTCTCAGTTTTGGGATACAAGATCTCGGCAGGCTAATAATTTGGGAATGAAAGATTGCATATTCACAGATCTCTGAGCCCAGCTTTTACCTTGAAATGTGAGATGCAGTGCAACTGCTACTTAGTACACCTTATCAGCATAGGTTACAGAGTACTGTTCCATATTGAATATATATTGTTTTCTTAAAGCTCCAACAACTAAACACACACTAGCTTTGGGCAGGGGAAGAAATGGAAAGGAAGATAAAAGGTATATCCCAATTGATTTGAAACATAAGGTGCTCAGATAGCTCAGTGAAGACTGCTGTGTAAGGACAGACAAACAGACATCTCGTGGACATAAACACACCTACGTACATTTTAAAATGTATTTTTATTTACACAGTGGAAATGCCTAATCAGCTATAAATTTAGGCACCTGATAATTCAGGTTTTTTTTTTTTATAAAAGTATATAAATATATACATGAAACTCTTATGAAGTAAACATTATAAACTGTGATACTTACAGTAAACATTCACTACCCTTTTCTAGGCTAATAGGTGTAAAGTTTGTAAAGCTTAAATACTGATTTCAAGTATCCCCTGTAAAATTGCTCTACTATATCAAAATGCTGAAAGAGAGAGATCTGCTATAAACAAGCTTTAAAATAGACTAATAAAATGTCCCTGTAAGAAAATCCACCAGGATAAAATACTGCCGTATTTTCCCACCCTCCTCCCACTGCAGCAGAAACAAATACTAAAAAATAGTTGCATACCCACAGAAGGCATTATTACAATTTTGATTTTAAAACATTTTTACTTCAGTAATTTATCGGAGAATAAGGAAGCTGCAAAAATGCAACTTTATTAAATATTATTTTTCCTGGTACATAAAGAACCCCAAAACTATGGGATGGGGGGAGTAGGGTACTGCATTGTCTTGCCCTTTACCATGTACTATAAGTGGCATGAAGGACAGACTGCATAGAAGAGATGGTTGATAGAGAATGAAGAAAAGGACTGGAATAATATTGGCAGAACGAACAAAATATGCAGGAGCCTCTGCCTCTGTTGCTTTTTATTTTTAAAAGCACTTCAGGCTCTGGTATTTTATTTGCCTCTCTTCTGTTCTTCAGCTTGCAGATGTTTCAGGACACAGAGGACAACTTGATAGCAGAAAATGTACTGATCCTGTGAGAGGAAGAATCAAACATATTAAACAGAATGTTCACATTAGCTAAACAAGGTGCCTCTCTCTACCTGTACTTCACAGGTGGCAGAGTTCCTTATTTGAATACTAATTCATATAGTTTATTAACGAGAGAATATGATGAGTGAATGGTATGAGACAAGGCTTAAAGAAAATAAGGGGGTCAAGAATGGGTTGCCCAGTTTTCAAGTGAACTCCATGTGGATTTGCCTCCTGGTTAATATTTAGTTTGATTCCTAATCCCACCATCACCACCACTACTTTGTCCTTATATAAGGTTTGCCATCTGCAGACCTCAGAGCGGCTTACAAATGAGGAAAGGGAAACACCAAGGAGTGAAGTGACTGGACCAAGGTCACACAGCAAGTCAGTGGCACAGTTGGGAATAGAGCCCAGGTCTGTAATGCAACCTCCCAGTTTACAATGAGGATACCACAGGGTTTGGGTCTATTTTTGGATAATTTTGTATTTTTTATTAAATAAGGCTTGAGAACTCCGTGCTCTTGTATTCACTGTCTTCTCTAGGTTCAGGTTAGGAGGCTTTTTCAGCCTTTCAGTCTTAAAAGTCATTCATCCAATTACCATAATGCTATGGATAACATAAGTAGATAAAATGCAATTGCTTTTTTAGCCTTAGAATAGGTAAAAAGGCACTAATGTGCTATTACTTCCAGCTGGAGTAAAATAAGTGCTTCCAGAACGGAATAAGGAGTTTAATTCAAGAATTCTAGAATGAGACTGTCAGATCTTTTATAGCCCAGATTAACACAGTTCACTACATGTAAATTTGCACACACTATATTTGCATACTCTTGTATTTGCATGTTATGAAGCTTGTCCAAAATTACCTGCAGTATTAGGAATTCTGTCCGTATATTAACATTTGATTTCACTCCAACAACAATCAGGTTGAGTTTCTGGGGTACAAAGTGAGTCATTCTACAATATTTCCTACTACAGACATCTAGCACAATCTATGTGCTTATCACAATTTTTTGAGAGATGAGAAATTCAGCTAAAAATCTTTATTAAAGTACACCTTGGTAAACCAAGGTAGACATACCTCCGTCTGAACCATTCCATGTCTCTGTAGTCTCATTGTACGCACCAAATCAGAGATGTCAAACTGCCAAAAGCAAACAGACGGTAGCAGCAAGTGAGATGTTATAACCAAACAAAAATAAAAAATAAAAAAAAACCCTACACATACAGGAAAATACACCTGTGGCACAGAAGGGAAATTGCATTTTAGTCTAGTAGACAAACATTAGTCAAATGCCAGTAAATCCACCAAGCTATGGACATATAGTAGAGCAGAGGTCGGCAACCTTTCAGAAGTGGTGTGCCGAGTCTTCATTTGTTCACTCCAATTTAAGGTTTCGTGTGCCAGTAATACATTTTAACCTTTTCAGAAGGTCTCTTTCTATACGTCGATAATATATAACTAAACTATTGTTGTATGTAAAGTAAATAAGGTTTTTAAAATGTTTAAGAAGCTTCATTTAAAACTAAATTAAAATGCGGAGCCCCCCAGACCAGTGGCAAGGACCTGGGCAGTGTGAGTGCCACTGAAAATCAGCTCGCGTGCTGCCTTTGGCACCCGTGCCATAGGTTGCCTACCCCTGTAGTAGAGTATATGGAAAGCATACAGTATAGCCTGTACAGGTGCAATAAATATGTGAGGTGTGACTGCATCATCTACTTTTCCTTTATCTTTCATTTTACCTGCGCACCACACCCTTACACTCCCCAGTCTTTATTCTACTCAAGCTCAATCTAGAAGGGTGCTGCACACTCTGGCCCTAAACCAGCAAAACACTTAAGTATGGGCTCAATTTTTAAGTATCTATACACTCACTCCCTTTGACTTCCATGGAACTATGAAAGTGCTCAAAATTAAGCATGTATGTACATGCTTTGCAAGATTGGGCCCTAATGTGCTGCCAATACACTTTATTTTATATCAAGATGATAGGAAAGTGATTGCTCCATGAACTGGTGGATGAGATGACTTTAAAATGAGATTGCCAATGCCCTCCTGTGGACAAGAAGTACGTAATCTCTGTGAAACATGGCATGGCACGTAAAACCTCTTTTACCATGTCACTGACTTAGGTTCAGGCTCAGGAGCTGAAACAGTGACCTCTTTTGGTTTTGCTTTATTGTTTGGATGAAAGGTTGCTAACTACTTCATTCTACAGCTTCTGTATTTATCATAGCTTCCACAAAATGTCCAACCTGTTTATGAGAAAAGCATGGCATGTTTTCTGTTTTAAATATTTGCTTTAATTGAATTGTGAATGTTACAGTGGAAAGTGTTCAAGTGTAAAATCAGGAAGTTACTTACCAAACAGAGTATTAGATAATTTAATGTTGACTAAAGCACATTTTATAAAAACACTCATAAGAAGAAATATGAGTATTTAATTAATTTATGATAAAGAATTACTACAGTCACTAAATAACTAGGCTTGGCCGAATTATATATTTTTGATGGATAATATCAATGTTTACTTTTAAGCTTTTAAAATGTTTATCTATTTACATTTTCACAGTTGTGCAAAATTATGGAGTTTAAGAATATTTGTCTATTGTTATTGATTTAAATTCACAGTCACAGGAAGTTACATGGGGGTATCAAACAATAGTTATTTAATGACAACAGATCTTGAGATTCAAAAAAAGCTTTATAACCACTACAACAAATTGTCTGCATCACATGTGAAAATATACGAAGTAAATGTCCTTACACCACACTCAAAGTTCTCAAGCAGCATTTTTCTTACTTTGACAATCTGTAAATGTTGGTCTTATCCTTCTAAACCTACAAGGGTATGTCTACACAGTGTTTTGGAGCCCACGGGAGTGAGTCTCCCAGTCCCGGTCAACAGACTTGGGCTACAGGGGCTCACACTCACGCTCTAAAAATAGCTGCACAGACAGCACTTGGAAGTTGCGACTCAGGCTGAAGCTCAGGCTCTGAAACCTAGGAAGATCCAGTGTTTTTAGATTTTTCTTTGTTCTCAGTATTTCTGGTTTTAACAGTTATTGATGTTTTATACCATATACCTAATAAATCAGGTTAAGATATAACCATAGTTCTTGATTCAAAATAGTTGCACACTAGTAAAATAACCAAATAGCTCCTAGGGCTCACAGTCCACTTCGTGAAAAGCACAGTTCAATCTATTCTGTGGGTACTCACATCAAGATCCTTGCTGATTAATCCTAGAACCACGTCGATACAAATAAGTGTCCCTGAACGTCCAATGCCTGCACTGCAGTGAGTGATGATAGGTCCCGATTTATGGATGTGCCTCATGTAGGAGATGAAAGTGAGCAGGTCGTTTGGTTGAGCTGGTGTGTCATGGTCTGGCCAGGCAGTGAAATTCAGATGAGAAACACGCCGTAATTCACCAGTCTAAGGTTTTTAAAAAGACAGAACAAATACATACAGAAATGGCAAAGCCGACTGGCAGAACTTGTAAGACTTGCCTAAGAACATTCTGTAGCCAAACATCCCATTGTAAAGGGAGACTCGCCAATTAATTGTGACCCAACATTTAGGTTTTGTGAACAGAACCGTTTTTACAATGGCTTACACGATTATAATTGTGAATTTGTTTGAATGTCAACCCTTCCCTGCCAGGTGTGGAAAATAAGGCTGATGAGAGTGTATTAGAACTCGAGTGCAAAAGGACATGGACTATGAATAACAGAGAAAGTGATCAGTTTAGTTTCATTGTCCTAGCTGCACTGCTAGCACAAAGTCATTCATCGAGTAAATTGACCTACAAATGGATTTAATTGTAATAAATCTTTCTGTTTCTAAATCTAAGGCATTATCAGTAATGCATATATGGGGCCATGTCCTGACCTTCTGTTACAGGGGCACATTAGCATTGTGAGGTGATGTGCTTGAGCAGTGCATAAAAAGCTACCTGCTGAAGAGGTCTCAAGCTAGTTTATGCAAAATTTTATTCCAGTGGTGGAAGAAGCTGCTCACTCAAATTCCTACATGGAAGAAGAGTGGCCCAATCATAATAGCCAAAAGAAATAAGGACAAAAAAGCTTTTTTTTAAAAAAAGTAATCCTGTGGTTTTTCCAGGATGCAGACTAAAGGGATCCATGCCAAACAAACAAAAAAGGAACCTGCCCAATCCCCCCAGAAATCCACAGTGTGTGTAGAATGACTTGATTTCCTTACTTGTATATCTTCTAGCTCCAGCACTCTAATGACAAAGCCTTTCAGCTGTTGCAGTCTCACAAGGGCCAGCCGGAGTCTATCATTGACCATGATAGTTTTGCCAAGCACATCAGGCCAGTAACGCTGGCATTTTATCTTTTCTCCTTCTACTTCCTGGGTCATCATGGCTATTACAGTACACTTTTGTTCCCAGGTCATTTGCCAGAAGTCTGCTACTGTAGTAGGGAGTGGTCCTTGACATGCAATGTAGACAAATTCTTCATTCCCCACCGGCATTCTTATGAAGCTGGCATTGATGTATCCAGCTTCAGTTCCTAGGGGGACTCTAGTGGTATCATCTGCAATCCCAAAATAGAAAACATATTTTAATTACATATGTCCATACTAGGACTGTCACGTGATTAAAAAAATTTAATCATGATTAATCGTGTGGTTAAAAAAATGTATCGTGATTAACCACACAAATAATCTCACTGTTAAACAATAATAGAATACCATTTATTTAAATATTTTGGATGTTCTTCTACATTTTACAACACAGAATACAAAGTGTACGGTGCTCACTTTATATTTATTTTTGATTACAAGTATTTGCACCATAAAAAACAAAAAATAGTATTTTCCTATTCACCTAATAGAAGTACGGTAGTGCAGCCACTTTATCATAAAAGTTGAACTTAGAAATGTAGAATTATGTACAAAAAATAACTCCATTCAATAATAAAACAGTGTAAAACTTTAGAACCTACAAGTCCACTCAGTCCTACTTCAGCCAATCACTTAGATGAACAAGTTTGGTTACAATTTGCAGGAGATAATGCTGCTCACTTCTTGTTTACAATCTCACCTGAAAGTGAGAACAAGAGTTTGCATGACATTGTTGTAGCCGGCATCTCAAGATATTTATGTGCCAGATGCGCTGAAGATTCATATGTCCCTTTATGCTTCAACCACCATTCCAGAATACATACGTCCTTGCTGGTGATGGGTTCTGCTCGATAACGATACAAAGCAGAGCAGAAAGAAGCATGTTCATTTTCATCATATGAGTCAGATGCCCCCAGCAGAAAGTTGATTTTCTTTTTTGGTGGTTCAGGTTCTATAGTTTCTGCATTGGAGTGCTGCTCTTTTAAGAGATCTGAAAGCATGCTCCACTCCTTGTCCCTCTCAGATTTTGGAAGGCACTTCAGATTTTTAAACCTTGGGTCGAGTGCTGTATCTATCCTTAAAAATCTCATCCTGGTACCTTCTTTGCATTTTGTCAAATCTGCTGTGAAAGTGTTCTAAAATGAACATGTGCTGGGTCATCATCCGAGACTGCTATAACATGAAATATATGGCAGAATGCAGGTAAAACAGAGCAGGGAACATAAAATTCTCCCAAAAGGAGTTCTGTCACAAATTTAATTAAAATATTTTTTAATGATCATCATCAGCATGGAAGCATGTCCTCTGGAATGGTTGCCGAAGCATGAAGAAGCATACGAATGTTTAGCATATCTAGCACGTAAATACTTTGCAACCCTGGCTACAAAAGTGCCAGGCAGACACCTATTCTCACTTTCAGGTGACGTAAACAAGAAGCAGGCAGCATTATCTCCCGTAAATGTAAACTCGTTTGTCTTAGCAATTGGCTGACCAAGAAATAGGACTGAGTGGACTTGTAGACTCTAAAGTTTTACATTGTTTTGTTTTTGAGTGCAGTTATGTAAAAAAAATAAATCTACATCTGTAAGTTGCACTTTCACGATAAAGAGATTGCACTACAGTACTTGTATGAGGTGAATTCAAAAATACTATTTCTTTTGTTGATCATTTTTACAGTGCAAATATTTGTAATAAAAATGAATATAAAGTGAGGACTGTATACTTTGTATTCTGTTGTAACAGAAAACAATATATTTGAAAATGTAAAAAAACATCCAAAAATATTTAATAAAGGTAGATTGGTATTCTATTGTTATAAATGTGATTAATCATGATTAATTTTTTTTAATCACAGTTCATTTTTTTGAGTTAATCGCATGAGTTAACTGTGATTGATTGACAGCCCTAGTCCATACACCCATAATTAAACCTAGGTCCTGTAAACCGTTATGGAGTACTTTTCATCTCACAAATATTAATGAATCCTCAAAATATCCTATTTGAAAAAAGTATTAACCCCACATCACATAAGCAAAAAGCGGCAGCGAGGTTAAGAATATGATGATCAGAGGTGCAGAGCCCTCGCAGTTGCCACAGACAAGAACTGGAGTTTTGGGCTTTCAGCACTCCTAGAAATCAGGCTCTATGAGTATGTTTACACTCCGAGCTGGGGGTGTGATTCCCAGTTCCAGGAAACACACCCACACTTGCACTTATTGAGCTAGATCACTAAAATGAGACTATAGCTGCAGCAGTGCAAGCAGTGAGATGGGGCAGCTGCCCCAAGTTTATGCCCATCAGCTTGCCCCTCTCACTGGCACAGCTATGAGCTCTCACAGATACGTCTCCTCAAGCTGGGAATCACACCCCCAGCTCAAACTGTAGACGTACCCATAGTGTCTTACCCATAGCTTCAGAGACTCTTTGTCAGAGCAGAAATTAGAACTCAAGACTTTCTGGCTCCCAGTTCTAGACACAGACTTCATGCCTCATGCACATGTAACTAATGGAATATAAGCATAATTCTTTTATAGTGAGATTGAGACAGAGTATTAATATTAATTATTATACCTTTGTCACTCCAGATTTACAATGGTATAACTAAGAGCACGAGCTGCCCTCCTAGGTATATGTCTGTTGTGTGTGACAAACAGGATCAGCTGCATAAATAGAATTAATGTTTTACATGAGAGTGGAGGGAAAGAATGGGAGGCATAAAATAACAAACAGGCGCACTCATTTAATGATTTTCATCCACAGATCTCAAAGTGCTTTAAAAGGGTGGGCAAGCAGCATTATCTCTCTGCTACAGATAGGGACAACAGGTGCAAAGAGGTTTAATGCTTGGCCAGTCACACAGTAACTCAACAGAACTGGGAACAGGAGTCAGGACTTACCAGTCTGATGTCAAATCCACCAGACCACACTGCCTTTCTGGTTAAATCAACATAAAAGTTTAATATCAGATTACTTAGGACTTACAGGGAAGTATATTTTTATATCTGTTCTTCCTCCTGTTTTCCTTAGTTTGTCCAACCAAACACTGATCCAAAGGCTTTAAGTCTTGAAGGTTCTATAAACAGATAGTGAGCTCATATTAATAACTGCTGGGATAAACAAAATGCCATCAGTTTTTAACTGTTAAGTGATTAACAGTATCTATCAGAAACATATAAAAATGATGCACTATAGATTCATAGATTCCAAGGCCAAAGGGACCACTGTGATCATCTAGTCTGACCTCCTATATAATAGAGGCCATAGAATTTCCCCCAAATAATTCCTTTTGAACTAGAGAATATCTTTTTTTAAAAACATCCAATCTTGACTTTAAAATTGCCAATGATAGAGAATCTACCTTGGCCCTTTGTAAACTGTTCTAATGGTTAATTAACCACACTATTAAAAACGTACACCTCATTTCTAGTATGAAAGTGTTTAGCTTCAACTTCCTGCCATTGGATCTTGTTATACCTTTCTCTGCTAAACTGAAGAATCCATTATCAAGTATTAGTTCCCCATGTAGTTACAATTCACAGTCACATCACATGGGAGTAAGACATTCAGCCTTGCAAAAAAATAACCCCCCCCCCACAACAAAACCCCCAACTATCTTCTTGTAATTACTTTGTAATCTTGTTCTGGAAGTTTTAACATAGCTGGTAACATAATAACAACTTTAACAAGAGTAGAGATCCATGTTTTCATCAAGAGAGCTGGATTTTGCAGAGGTCATTACATTTTCCATGTTCTTTCAGCTTAAGTGCTGGTTTAAGAAATATTATTAATTATTAAGTATTATTATTAATGGATTTGATGAAACGGGCAAATCTCAATCACATTTCTAGATCTAAAGCCAATATAGCTCAGTCTAGTTAATGTAGTTAAACTGAAACAGAGGGGAGGAAAAGTATTCTTTCCTCCCTTTTGCTTTAGCCATGCAGAATTAAGCCCTACATTTCTACCTGCTTCACACTGCCCTAGTGAAGAGTATTTTCATTGCATGATTCATATTAAAAAGAGTTTTACAAAGGACTGAAAATAGCCTGAGTTTGTTTACCTCAATCTCTTTAGAAGGTACTCCTTGTTCCAGTAGTCCACGTAGCATTCGGATGACTGACTTCAGTTTGGCTCCAGTATATTTGCCTGAAGGAAGCACTTTGACAATTGGGAGTGCAGAGAGCTCTTCATTGGTCACTAAAGGGCAATCTAGCAGCAGAAGATTGATTTATGTGCACATATAAACAGCTAACAGAAAGGACAACCTATAGCATGCTACAGTAGAGTGCTATGAAATGAGAGATTTCCCAGGTACCACCACATCCAGTTTTCAGGTTGTCAATTGCTTATTCATGTACATATTTCTTATTTTTTATAGAAAAGATCACCCATAAGAGATTCATGACATAAACAATCCTTCCAGCATTATCCCTTCACTGGTAATGCTTGCTACTTTTTATCACTATTTTCCCCAGAACTGTATACAGGACAGATCAATTCATGATTAAAAATGTCAACATTTGAGAAACCATGAATGAGTAATTTTCATCTTTAATTTCCTTGCAGTCAATACACTGAAATGATTAACAAATGCATTTTTTGCATGGATTTTTGA
This sequence comes from Chelonoidis abingdonii, assembly GCF_003597395.2. NCBI lineage: Eukaryota > Metazoa > Chordata > Testudines > Testudinidae > Chelonoidis > Chelonoidis abingdonii. The sequence goes on along the minus strand of NC_133773.1, from coordinate 20,834,172 downwards.
CATATTGTAATTTGCAAGATCAATTACTCTGCACTTGAGCCAGAGACTTTATGTTTAAAAGTGCAAGCTCACACCTTGCAGTTTTTTCTTTAAAACGTCATCTTAAAACGCATTGTAATGGTAAAAGCGTAAGATGTGTTAATTGTATTAAAGTTTTAAAAAAATCTTGGTTTAGAAAGGCAGGTGTCCATTATTCTTTCAAACACCATACAACTCATTAATAATCCAAGTTTCCTTGACATGAGAGTTAAAAATAGCTTGTGACTACTGAATCATACAAAAATTTTACCAGAATAGTTTACGTATCAGAGGGGTATCCGTGTTAGTCTGGATCTGTAAAAGCAGCAAAGAATCCTGTGGCACCTTATAGACTAACAGACGTTTTGGAGCATGAGCTTTCGTGGGTGATGCATCCGACG
>NC_133773.1:20654394-20832745 GCF_003597395.2 Chelonoidis abingdonii | reverse complement strand
TACAACGGTACTAACATCTCCTTATCTTTGCTGGAAATACCTCGCCTGATGCATCCTAAAACTGCATTAGCTTTTTTAACGGCCATATCACATTGGCAGCTCACAGTCATCCTGTGATCAACCAATCCTCCCAGGTCCTTCTCCTCCTCTGTTACTTCCAACTGATGTGTCCCCAATTTATAACTAAAATTCTTGTTATTAATCCCTAAATGCATGACCTTGCACTTTTCACTATTAAATTTCATCCAATAAGTAGGTCCATTGACTTCAGAAAAGATGGCAAAATCAGGCCTGAGCAAATGAGGAAAATGCTGTGTATTTAGGCTGTGGAGTCAGCACTCAATAGATGCCTATAGGATTTCAGTCCAATTGCACATTTCACCATATGCCATTGCAGCTTTCATAAAATAGATATTACGGAAGAAATTGGCTGCAGTTCTGACTATGGCCCAATTCTGTAATCCCTCGCTCAGACGAGCATTCAGTGGATCAGTGGGGTTACTCCCTTGTGTGAAAAAGGGCTTGCAAGCTTGAATTATTATGATCCACTCCTATGAGCTCTTGAGCACCCTGATCTCCCATTTACTGCTCTTCCCAGGACTGGGCCCTTAACAATATCCAGAACATGTTCAAATACATTTCTGACATGATTACATTATTATAATCCTCATTTTCCATTGGTCTTTTATTTGTTCAAGTCCTTGCCTTTAGCCAGATGTTCCTGATTTATTGATTCAATAGGGAGTTCATCACTTCCCCATGTAATTTCATCTTCATCCACTTGTTCCACAAGAGGTTGTTGAGGTGACCTAGGAAAGCAAAGAATGTTAAAGGCTTCTCATTTCCTAATGGAACAATACATTTCAATTTTAAATATGAATATTTTCTGTAAACAAAAGACCCTACAACATATGAGATCATTTAGAAAAGTACAGAATTCTTAAATTTAGATCAAATTTATAAACCACATTTAGAAGAAAATAAATAGTTCATGTATTCAATAGATTCGACCAAAATAAGAGGTTTAATTCCATGATGATAGCTATTAATGTAATAAATAGAGATTATGAATCATATTCTATAAAATACAAATATAGAGAACTCTCTTAAAAAGAGAGAAACTCAAAAAGGATATTTTCTGGATCCATTGTTCGTGTTGTTCCTTGAAGAAAAATGACTTTTTAACCTTACTGAAGTAAAATTTAACCTTACTGAAGTAAAATTTAAATGACATATTATTTATAACACACATAGTGCATACAAAAAGCTACATTAAAGAGCACAAAAGTTGCAACATCAAGTACCCAAATATTGAGAAATACCAGAATTAAGTTTGCCCATGGAACTTATATGTGTGTGTGTGTGTGTGTGTGCGCGCGCGTGTTACACATGTAATTATAATATACACACAGACCTGTTATACACCCATTCACACACACCAATGACTTTCTAGTGTGATCTGTATCTTTGCAGGACAAAAATGACAATACAAAAATAAACTAAATTTTGAATATATTTGAGAAAAAACAGCCATTAAATAGTTAAGTTTTCTAAAGTTTTACTCATAGCAACACAGTGTAGCTGCCTTTGTTATATTTTACTTTATTATGCTTGAGTCATGACTGAAGATTCTCTCATTTAGGACTAGAAGGAGAAGAACAGAGGGGGAATCTTTGCTTGTTGTATAAGAACTTAAGTAGCTACAACATTTCCCCACAAAATATCCAGAATGCAGATTCCTCACATTCTCAGAGCAGGACATCTCAATCTAGTTTTGCAGGGACCACCATTAGCCTGTCTGGACTTTGGATTAAAGAAGGTGGCAGATACTGCCAGTTTTGATGGTGATTCTGATGGGGACACATTCCCACATGGAAATGTCTGTTCATTCATCAGTTAAATCACTGTCAGAAAGAAACAACTTTCAAACACTACTGTCCTGGGCTGGATTCAAACCAGCGATCTACAGATGAAAAGTAGTCCTTTGGGATCAGTACGTTTTGGGAAAAGAGGAAGGAGCGGAGGCAACTGGGGGACTATGCAAGTCTGGATCTGAATACTTTTTCATCCTAATTATGTTCCAGCAGTTGAGTAGCAAAATAGAGTCCCAACAGCAAATTTGTATGTTTATAATTCAGGACGGATGTTCTTGAACACCCCCATTTCACATCAAGTTCTATAGCACTAAATAATATCACGACCTCTCAGATAACATGGATGGACCACAAAGCCCCTATATCAACATGTCAACAGACAGATAGGGTTTGTGGTTTCTTTGTGCTTTATCTTCCCTTATTTCACCGAGCTGTAAAAATTACATTTCTCTTAAATTCCACTTAAAAATCTCACCTTTCAGGCATTACTTTGTCTTCACAATGTTCTTCACAGCCATTTATTTGTGTCGGCTAGTGAAGGAAGCATTTCAAAGTATAGTGAGTTATGTTGAAAGGGGACTGTACAACAATCATACTTTTATCTTATAAACTAAAACAATGTTAACAAGTAAATTCAATATTTGTGCAGATACCACACTGAAAGCATTATGCATTGACAATCTCTATTCTTCCAGGTAATCCACCCAATCACAAAACCCCCAAACATTCAGCCTCTGCACTGGGGAACGTGGAGCAGCCAGACAGGTAAAATCATATCCCAGCCTAGAGCCCACCCCCGGCTCTTCTTCCAGCTTCAGTCTGTGCTAATAATGTTGGTTAGGGGTTGTTGTTTTTTTGCCAAAAACCCTAGTGTGTGTACATCTTATTTTGTCCGAAGAACTGGTATACTCTACACTGGGGAAAACACTTTTGGTGATATAAGCTGCATCTAGACTAGGAGGGTTCGCCAGTATAACTATACTGAAGACTAGGACTAGGAAGGAGTCTGGCTCTAGTCCTACACATAGGCAAATGTTCAGCATGCTCACTTCTGAAACAATGCAGAGTTGAAATTTGATTAGGCAGAAAATCTGCTTGTGGCTCTGCTCAACACATAACTCAAGTGACAATCCCTTGCCAAGTCAGCCTATACCCGTACATCAAACGGAAAGCAAAAGGACAGCGCATCTGTGAGTTTTACCCCCAAATGAAATATGTCTCATATGCATGAATAGAACTAGAATATTCAAGAGAGGTAAGGAGCTTTTTTATTTTATTTTTGATTAAAAGAGCTCAGGCAGTGTCAGTGCAAAAAATGTCAAGAGTGACTCACAACTGAGACCAGCTTAGCCCAGCTGCTGGTGCCTTAGCCAAGAGGAGTTTCCCTTCTTGATCCCCTACAGAGATGTTATAGATCAAGGGTCCTGTTGCTGAGTCACAGTTGTAACTGGGCAGGAAGTACAAAAAGTGAGTGTACACTGGATAGGGGGATTCTATTAACTGGATACATTTACTATGGAGTCTGGACATCTATTGACTGATGCCACACAGTACAACATGGTAAATGTAGAGTGAAGGGGGTATAGAATTTGTTTGTGAACATTAGTTTATATGAGCAGAAAGATGAAGGAGAGGGAGCCTCAGATTTGGACTCTTTACAGATACTCTGCAAAATATTTGAAATCTCTGATTTTTCCTACCCTGCTATGAACTGAGGGAGCTTTCTGGCTAGAATGTAGGAAATAGTATTGTATTGGCATTTTATTATCATTACACTTTTACAAACTGTTGGCTTTCGTTGCTTCCGACCAGGAACAGGAAATGTTAATCTTCTGGTTTGTTTTCTTGTGCGATTAATTTATCACAGATTAATTATTGTACAGTATTTCAAAAACTAGTTCCATACTCTTGGTTTATAAACACTGTTTTCTGGAGGCCAATCAAATGGCAGTGATAGTTACATTTAAAATGTTGATGAAATTATTTCCACAAATTCAGTGTGATCGAGGGAACGAGAAGTCGATGTAAATAGTCTAGGAAATCGGCAAAGAAAGACACTGCCAATATCTTTTCATTTTACCTCTGGAAAGTCTTCAGGCAAAGATGACCCATCACAGTCCGTGTCTTCAGCTTTTTCTTCTGCCAGCTTCCCATTGGTCTCTAAAGCACCTGCTGGAGAAACACATCGGAAAACAGAGCTATAGAGAGGTGATGTTATGGGTAGATTAAGTGAAAATGCTCTTATTTTCATTCAACTATAAAAAGAAAAGTAGTGCCTGCAGCTAAAAAAACAGAAAAAAAATGGTTCTCAGGGCACGAGTCCTTGGCCATACATTCATTCTTAACAACTCTTTACTGTCAATGCAGACCATAGACTAATGGTAGATTACAGGCTGATTCTCATTTGAACCAAGGTCCTTTATAGCACTTTGGCAGTGTAAAGAGGCCTTAAAGTGGGCATAAACTACACTAGCACCCAGTTTAAGTTCCCTTTACACTGCCGGAGTGGTGTAAAGGGGCCATAATGTAAATATTAACCAGGACAGCATACTTCATCATTCTTCGCACAGAATCAAAATTTGGGGTTCATTAAATGTAGTTTAACTATGTGGTTATTTGCATCAGTGTTGAGCTGATGTACCTACTACAAAAGAATGGCAAGTTCTTAACCCAGCAACATTAATCTAACTCACAGTAGGAGTAGGTCGAAACCTGGATTCTAGTTACTCCCTGTACTAACGAGCCATCATAAAATTGTACATGATAAAATTTGACCTACTTTAGCTATGTCACTGCTGCTACATCTCCCAGATTCAACACACCAGCCATGCTGCTGTATACAACGGGCCAGATCCCAGCAGGTGTAATTTTGGCAGTAATGGAACCACACAGATTTACACCAGCGGAGGCTCTGAGTCTGTAGGTTTTAACAGAATGCTAATAGATGAATATAGGCCAGCAAGTTCAGGAAGGAGCAGAGGACAAGGATTAAGTGAGTGAGTGGTGTCTCAAATCTGGTGACTGCAGTAGCAGATACCAGTTTGGTTTAATTCACTGAATTACGTGCAAGCCCCCAGCGATACCTCACATGAGCAATTAGCAACCACTATTCCACAATCATGCCCATTTCAGTTGACGGTGAGTATTCTGTTGCAAAGACGGAGAGGTGATGAAAAGGGAGCACTGACTCTTGCAGCACTAGGAAGAAAGAAAACTACAACACTGGTTGAAAATTAAAGGAGCAGATTTGCAAAGAAAAAAATATTTTATATTTTTCAAAAATTGCAGTCACAATTTTGTAACCATCAGGGATGTAATTTGGGTGCCTGACTGCACCTGCAAACCAAGACATTTAAACATCATCAGTTGTACCCACAAACCATTTCAGGTACTAATGCGTATCCCAAAAATATTTAAAATAAAGACCTGATTTACGAAATCTGGACTTCACAAAAAGATCCCCTTATTAGACGCCCTGTCCCTTTAACCACATCTCTTGGTAAAATTCAGTTTGCAAGCTAGTTCCATTCCACCACTTTCTGCTAGCTAACCAATAGCCCATTCAGTGTTCATTTCCTGGGATTAGCTTTTTGATGGCTTATGGTACCTGGCAGATGGTCACCTGTGGTTGCATTACCGCGATTTAAGAGGTTCTGGGCTTCCTCGTCTACAACGTTCAACAGATACTGGACAACGTCATTGTGGTCATCCTCATCATAATAGTCATCCTCCAGTATCTCAGTTTCTAGAACAATAAAACAAACAACATGGGAGAAAGAAATATAAAAAGATTAATTCTCATAAAGGAAGTGAATGACAAAAATGGGGCATTCCGTCAAGCAGATAGTCTATATTTTCTTTAAGATACTAATACTAATAATTATCGTGACTCGCCTTCCTTGACTATGCTACAGAGTTCAAACTCTGATCCCATTACTCCACTTCTCTTTTTATTGGTAAATAACATGTGTAGGAGAGAATACAGGACCCAAAAAACACATTATAGAAATGAATGTCAAGTTTAAGATATTCAAGAAGTTAAAATTGGCTTTTATTTTGAAATCTCTATTGTCTCCTCTCTCTTGTACTCTTGAACTGAGGAGTACATAGATGTTCAAATCTCTCCTCCTTACCTGAGTGATTACTGTTCTTGGAAAAATCTGATATCTGATTTGTAAAACCACTGGAGGGCATGTTTCTAGAATCAGTGAAGTTCATTAGCCCTTTTGCCTGATGAATGCTGCTTACTGCATTTGCATGAGAAACTCCTGTCATGCTGTCCCCATTAACCTAACAAAACAAAAAGTAGCATGAGTCAGTTTTCTTTTTTAATGGCTTTTTGTTTGTTCCTCTAATAGCAGCCCATTCTAACAAAGCACAGGGTACTACTATTCAGGAGGCAGACACAGAAATGCAGCCTTTTCATGCCTCCTACTCAATTAAGAAAATATGATTTAATCTTAGCGGTAGTTTACACTTGACATTTTTTTAAATTGGCAATGTAACTGCACTATAACTCACAAAACTAAGAAAAACAAAAATTAAGCCAGAATGTAAGGGGAACTTCCTGACAGTGGAGATCTATTAGATTGTAGAAAAACCTACCAAGAGAGCAGTGTTGCTGCAATTACTTTCCTCTCCTTGTCTCTCAGACTGAGTCTATATTACACTGGCTATTGAACCACAAAACATTTGTCTCTCAGATCTGTTAACCTCCCTTCTCCCCGAGAGACAGAAGTTTTGCACGACAAGTGCTAGTGTGAACGGCGCGACAAAGCTAACCTTGCTCTTTGAGGGTGGACGTTTTTTGTCGGCAGGAGAGCCAACAAACAGTGGCTACACTGCATGACTTTTAGTGGCGACACAGCCATGTCACTAAAAGCTGTGTAGTGTAGACAGAGCCTAAGAAATAACTGTGAGAGATAGAATACTTTGCATTTATATTGTGTCCTCTATCCAACACTCTCAAACACTAATGATCTTAGCTTCACATCACTTGTACCTCTGTGAGGGAGGTGAGCATTACCTTCATTTCTCAGAAGAGAAAATGGAAGGAGAGAGAGAGATTAAATTACTTGGCCAATGTAACATACAAGCACTGTGAGGCACTAGGAACAGAATCCAGATTTCTGAGTTACAGCCCTGTCTGTGCCTTAGCCACAAGACCAGTCTTCTTTCCTTAAATGAAGTTCTGGGCAATGGAAAAATAATTCCACAAACTTTTGCACTTATTGATTCAGATCAGTGGACAGCGCTGTAACTGCACAGTTTAAGATACAGAAATTTTGCCTTAGCTGGGGTTGGCTATTGATTGTATCTTTTTCTCTGGTTAATGAAAATTCCTACCAACGGGATTACACGCATCTATTTTATCAGAACTGAATAAAGGAAAATAAAGCAGCTGTGTTAAATATGGTTGCTTTATTTTATTTACCTTGGGGACATAAATATCAGGTGCTGTTTCTGTTTTGCCATAGTGAGCTCCATGCGGATGGCCTAAACAAAAAAGAACAAATCAATAACCTTTTAAATAACAAAATGTTTGTAGTGATCACATGAAAAAAAGTATCAGAGGGGTAGCCATGTTAGTCTGTATCCACAAAAACAACAAGAAGTCTTGAAGGTGCCACCAGATTCCTCGTTGTTATTATGAAAAACAGTTGTTTGGCAGTAAAGAAAAATATTTATCATTTGCTATGGAATGTTATATACTTCCTTCTGCTGACAGTTATTAAAAAGAATAACTGAAACTAACTGAATCATAGAACAGTGGGGTACTTAACCACACTCATATCTGAATGACATTATTTTAAAATAACATTATGTTTGCAGAGTTAGGAGAAATAAGAGAAGACAATGGTATAATAAAAAACCAAGTCTCCAAAATGACCATTGTTGATAAACAGTAATACCAATACAATATGAATTATATAGCACCAGATGCAAGCGTGTCAGTTTAGAGAAATACTGTAAAGCTCCCACTCCCAAAAGTTTAAAATCTAAGAGCACATCCCTGCAAACACATATCTCTGGACGTAGCGTACACCCAAGTCAATGAGACGCTTGTAGCAGTGTTTTCAGGACCAAGTTCTAAATAGACAATGTCTAGACAAGAGATGGGGGATATGAAAGAACAAAAATCCAGGGCAAGATATTAACTTCTCTTTTCTCTTTAAATGGGCATTCATTAACAGGGATGTAACCTCATGTTCAGGGTGACTCTAAACCTTTGACGGCCAGAAGCTAGGATCGCTCCAACTACCCTATTCTATTGATTCCCCCAAAGCTCTGTTATGGGACAATGGGACAATGTTGGAGACTGACCCAGTCTGATAATGTTGGTCTGACCCAGTCTGACAATTCTTATGTCACACTAGAGTAACACTTTGCAGCCAGAACAGCTCCAAACACACTTTGGATATTAACAAATAAATGAAAATACTGTGGAAAGTGTTATTTGACCATTACAAAATTTAATATCACACTATACATTTTTCAGTGGGTACAAGAGCTGTGTTCTTATTCACTGCCTGATTAGAAACATCTGCATGGAATTGTGTGCACATTCTGAGCTGATTTGTGAATAACAGAAATAGTTATCTTGTATTGTATGAAACATAAGAAGAAGATTTTGAGTATAATTCTTTTAGTAAACAAAGTGTGTTCAGGTATTATCAAAATTTCCCCATCAATTAAATGGAGACCTTTGGTAGCCTAGAAGACTATAAAAAACGTATCAAGGATATGAAATTAAAAACACAAGACTAACAAAGGAATAAGGGAAAGCAGAAACTGATTCAACTTTCCTCCTTAGGCAAACTGATATGTAAACAATACCACAGGAAGCACCAAATTGTTTGTGTTGTATGTAACAATGCCAATATATCAAAAAATCCAATAATTTTCTAAAGCTGAGACAGAACACTCCATTATGTTTAAATGGTTTTATTCTATTTCTCAGAATCTGCGAAATTCTGTACTCTCTTATCCATGTCCTTAGGCAAAGTGGCTTCTTAAAATTGTTGCAGAAGTTTGGCAAATCTTACTTAAAATAATATCATTTATCCTATTTATGACAGGCTTTTATAGGCAAAAGAAAGATATCACACTTTGGTTGTCATTGATAGAAAGAAACTCATTTGCAGTAAGTAACTAAGAGATCCTTACCATTAGCTTTCATTAACTTTGGACTTGAGCTAACAGAGTCCCTGGACTTTGGAATCAAAGGGTGACCATCTCTGCGATAAGAAGAAACACACTATATTTTTGATTTGTGAAAAGGAACCATATGTAACTATCTATATGAGGGCAATCTCCTATTGACTGTTAGGCCTTAACTATGTCAATCACATTTTCCTTGGAGAGATTTGGAATAAGGTACCAAGAATATTCAATATCCCAATAACAGAAAGGTATTCACCAGATAATATCCTGGTTCACATCTACTTTCAGAAGAGGGAGAAAACTTCACCGGGCTAGGCGTAATCTAGTGTAGACAGGTGCAATCTAGTGGCCTCAGCCTAGGGCTTAAACTTTAGAACTCCTCAGTTCCTGCAGCTCCTCAGCACTTCAGAAAATCAAGCTTTAAGTGCCTGAAAGTTAGGCACACAAAAGTAGTGGAAACTTGGTAACTTCTCTGCCTCAGTTGACCCATCTATAAAGTAGGGATAGCAATACCTATATAGCCACCTCTTCACAGGATTATTCCAAGGATTAAATTATTGCTAGTAAAGAGTTCTGAAATTAAAGGATCAAGGAAGCAGCTGCTCTGTGCCACCCTGGCAGCATAATCTGAGCCTACAGCCAGGTTTGCTGCGCCAGAGAGGATTGCTCCAGTGCACAAACATAAACCGAGGGAGGCACAGAGCCAATGTGAGATCTCTGACACCACTCCCCCTCCCGGTTGCTGATGTAGTAGGGGAAAGGTGTGGCTGGAACACCCCTGAACTAGGTCAGTCTTCATCTGCAATTCCAGTACTCTGTGCATATCTCTACACTGCAGCTGGGAGTGAGCCTAGCAACCCAGGTAGATCAACTTGTGCAAGCAGGGCTTGAATTAGTGCATTAAAAATAGCAGTGTGGATGTGGTGGCTCAGGCTTTCAATCCCACCAGACCCCCTAGACTTGAGAATCCGAGATCCAGCCCAAAATGCAGCTATTTATAACATGCTAGCTTGAGCCGTGCTAGTGCAAGTCTGTCTGTCTGGGCTGGGAGGCTCACTCCAGTTGGTACAACTTTTGGAAAAAAATGAAAAATGTTGACAAATTTGACAACTTTTTCCGAAACAATTTGGGTTTTTTTTTTAAAAGGTACTTTGACCCACTTAACTTATTACTAAGGCTAAAATTTTGTCATGCTTATTTTTAGTAAGTCACGGACAGGTCACGGGCCATAAACAAAAATTCACGAAAGCCTGTGACCTGTCTGTGACTTTTACTAAAAATAATTGTAACAAAACGGGGAGTGGGGGATCACAGTGGATTCCGTGACTTCCATGACCTCCATGACATCATTGTAGCCTTACTTATTACATACATGTCCTACCCTGCTTATTACATAATGGCTGGGCATATATCTAATTTAGTCTGAGAAAGAATGCCTCGTACGGTGCAGTCTGCAGTTGGACAGTTTTATCCTCACTATGGGCCAATCTGATGAGATACCGAGCATTCTCAACTCCATTAAGCCAACGGAATTTAGAGGACATAGCACCCTGAGGGATCAGGCCTTTTAAAAATTGCTATCATCACTCCAATTGATTAGCTATTGTGCCAGGAAAATGCAGTTAAGTGGACACAGCTACAACTATGTCAGTTAAAAATCACATGCTGGAATTAGCTTCCAGAGGATACCTTGTAGCTTTCAGCACTACTTTAGGAAGTGACATTTCCAGGGCTCTTTTGGCTTCTTTCAGAGTCATTCCCTGTGTGCTGACTCCATTAATATAATGGATGATATCCAATGTACGGAGACTTTCCTCGTTGGCAGCAACTGACCTTGGCTTTATATCACTAATATACACCACCTGGTAAAAGCTGTCATGACCTCCTGATATAGACAGACCTGTGCAGAAGAAAAAAAATCCTCAATTTTTTCTTTTAGTAGTTACCTGTGATTTTTACAGTGGGACCAAGAAAGGCATTTCACACAAGGGCAAACAGCCATACAATTTTATATTACCCAGCTCTTCTTTATGGCATGTTAATGTAATATCAGGCAGCAAATGAGGCAACACTGGAATCTTTGGTAACTCCAGAATCCGTCCAACCACTAATCTGACAGTCTTTGGTGCAGCTCGGAGAAAATTGACTGCATCTGTGTGACTCATGTTAGTGACATCCATGTCATTAACCTGTGAAGAGAACAGCAACAGAAAAATCTTCATTATGGTTGCAATTAAAACAGCCAATGATACCAAGAAAATTCAGCTGAAGTCCCTGTTATTTGTATTTCATATTAAATGACAAAATATAAATGTTGTAAATGACAGCAACTGCAATCTATGAGGTTATCCATTTCCATGAACAAACACATTTAATGGAAATACTAGTAAAGAAACAAATCCTGATCTACCAATGTAAAAATAGTAACTATATTACAAAAAAAAGATTTACTATATACCAGTTTCCATAAAATGGAAGAATAAGCTTTTAGCAAGCCATGGCCTGAAACCCAGACTCAGTCCCTAATCCACACTGGTTTATGATTTTATTCCTTACCTAAGGTTAAAGGTTATTCCACAGGATTTAATGCCCTGATCTAGCAAAGACTGGCATGCACACTAAACTCTATGTACAAGTGAGTGGTCCCATTGACTTCAGTGGAATTATTAAGTGCGTGTGTAAATCTTTGCAGGATGGGGGCCTAAGAACGTAATTAAGCACATTCTTGTTCCACAACACTTTACAATGTTAGCATTTGCTTCAGTGTACCTGTATTAACAGACTTTTTATGTTCTATTTACTGGAAGGAGTGTGACAAGAAAATTTATCCAAGCTTAACTGAACAGCTCCTCTCTGACACTAGATGATTATGATGGTCCCTTCTGACCTTAAAGTCCATAAGTATTTTGAAAGGAACCCCTAACTGTAACCTAAAAGATCAGATATACTGAGCCCAACCCTATCTACTATTTTTCTATCTGGAAGGATTACACAGATGTTAACAGCAAAAGGTTTAGTGAACATGCGTCAGTCATCTTCCATGTGTTTTATTTTATACTTATATTTAAGTTGGTTCAACAACTGTCATATTATGAATTGCAATACACGCCTTTAGTTGTCTGCTTCTCATCCACACTTTGACTCAGCACACCACAGGATCTAGAATTCCTATTTTTCTGGTCCAAAATTAGTTTGTTTCTGCTCAATTATCACACAAATCCCTTAATCTTGAGTTGGGTTTCACTATGAAATTTTACTCATCTCACCTTGATAAGCCGGTCTCCTGGCCGTAGCCTCCCATCACTTTTGGCAGGATCCTGAATAACGTCATGAATGTAACAACCAATGTTATCATTGCCTTTGGTCACTGTAAAGCCCAGGCTGCCCTTTTCTGATTTAGTCATGGTAACATGGAGTTCCACCTCCTATGGGAAAAACAGTGTGTTAAATAAACAATCGTCTGGAATGTGGATAAAAAGTGTATACTGTATGAAATGTATGGTCATCCGAATAAGTTGCTGCGATTAAAACTGTTTAGGAAAACATACTTTATTAACCAATTTACTTCAAGCAAATATAGGTTCTAATCCTGGAAACACATCTGTACTGAGGTTTATGCATTACAGGATCAGGGCCATACTGAGTACATCAGGGGTGGGCAATAATTTTTGCGTGGGGGCCACTCCACGAATTTTGGTAAGTCGCCATGCGCTGCACATTTCTACTATATTAATGGAGGCTGCACCATGGGAGGAGTTTGGTGCAGAAGGGGACTCTGGGCTGGGGGTGGGTTTGGGGTATAGGAGAGGGTGCAAGGCCTGGGAGGGAGTTTGGGTGCAGGAGGGGATTCTGATCTGGGGCAGGAGATTGGTGTGAAGGAGGAGGTGTGGGAGTTGGAGGAAGTTTGGGTGCAGGGGATTGGGGTGCAGGAGGAGGTGCGGGAGCTGGGAAGGAGTTTGGGTGCAGGAGGGGATTCTGACCTGGGGCAGTGTATTGGTGTGCAGGAGGGGGCGAGGTGCAGTCTTTGGCCAGGAGGGGCTTACCACACGTGGCTCCCAGCTGACGGCGCAGCAGGGCTCAGGCAGGTTGCCTGCATGCTGTGGCCCCACACCACTCCTGGAAGCGGCTGCGGCTGGCACATCTCTTTTGTGCGCCCCTTGAGGGAAGGAGGCAACGCGTCTCCGTGCGCTGGCCACACTCGTGAGCAATGCCCCTGAAGCTCCCATTGGCTGGTTTCCGGCAGGATCACCGTGAGCAGGTTTGGGCCCTGGTGAAAAAATTTTTTCGGGCCCCCCAGCAAGGGCGGACCGGCTAAAAAAGGCTGACAAAGCCAGGGAAGCCGGGCCCCCTTCTGGACCGCTGGGCCCCGGTAATTTGTACCTGCTCCCCTGCACCCCTCGTCGGCCCTGGTTTCCGGGGGCGCGCAGAGACTTGCCAGCAGCAGCCAGCCACTTCCGGGAGCGGCGTGGGACCATGGCAGACAGGCAGCCTGCCTGAGCACCCCACTGCACCACGGGACTTTTAGTGGCCCGGAGATCGCGAGGGGGCAGCCAAAGAGCCCAGCGTGCTGGACAAAAATGTTATATGGGCCGAATTCGGCCCATGGGCTGTATTTTGCCCACCCCTGGAGTACAGCAACTAGAATAAAACTGGGCACGAGAGATGAAGGTGCTCTCCTACAAAAAACTTCAGGTTTCCATTACTAAGCTGGAGTACTGTATTGTATATCTTGCTATTACACACATGCATGCCTTTTATATTATATATTTGTAATTTACATGCATTTTATATTCTATGTTTATGACTGTGGTTACTTGCACAGAAATTAACAGAACAAGAAGAAGAAAAGATCAAAAGAAGAGATTAATAGTGTGATGATGCATTTGTGAATGGTGAATTTAGCGCTGACTTTTAAACACCAGAGAATTGCACTGATAGGCTTGTCTAAATGGTGCAGCAATGCGCACAAGAGGAGTGTGATTTCTAAGGTGCACCAATGCTTGGTGCACCAACTGGCCCACACAGACCATTAACATAGGGAACATTAACATAGGGAACTTCTGATGTGTGCTAGCAGGATCCCGGTATGCTTTAGAAATCACTCCCCCTTCCATCCCCTGTAACGTGCTTGTGCAGGCTAGCCCTTTGTAATGCACAGTGCTCTGGGATGCAGAGAGAAAGACCTGGTCTCTATTTTCAGCAGTTTTTTTACTCTGTGAATTGACAGGGAGCGAGAGAGACAGAGGTGCTTTGTGCTGCACAACACCATCCTCTGGGATGTGAAGCAGCGATGTCAGAAGGTTCTCAGAAGGGTTTGATGCCTTGCTTCTGAGGCTGAAAGAAGAGTATCTGGGGGACAGACAGACGTAAAATAGATGAAATGGATGGGATTACAAGGGCCTCAACCAGTCTGAGGGTAATAATGGGGAAAAATATATTGACAGGTAAGAAGCTTAGGCTCAGAACATTGTCCCTACGTAGTTACACACACTGCCAAATCTTCAAAATATGGATTCAAACTGTACCTAAGAAATATGTGTGCAGCTGTGTGTCCATCCATAATATGCACATGGCAATAGAGCATTTAACTATGCAAACTGTATGTATGCACAGGCAGTTATGCAGTCTGCACAGCTTTAGAGTCTGATTTGAAAAAAACCCATGTTTTTTATTTAAAAGAGTAAGTAAGACATTTGAATCTCTCAAGTGCCTCATTTATAACACATCTAGGGACACTGTCTTAACAATGCTGCCAGTCTTACTGTCACAAATGGCCAGGCCACCTCCTATTAGTAGATTGTATGAGAGCCTTCTGCAAAACACATCCTCAGTTAACTATAAATTTAAATTAGAAGATAGAACAATTACCCTAATTTTAAGTCAATATAAATAGGATGCATTTTTTTACAGCCAAACCCATGGGTAAATAAAACCCCAAGAGACACACTCTTTAACACATTTATAGTGCAGAGAAAGTAATTACTGGTTCATATTCATCAGCATGTTTCTCAAATTGGTTGAGCAGTGATGTTATCTTCTCTCTTTGTGGAACTAGCTCTGAAGTGGTACTGATGTAGGCATCATCCATTAAACCAGGGGTTGCAATCTCAGTAACAGTTCTACAGCTTGGTATTGGTGGCAAGTCAAGTGGTAGAGGAGATGGAGGATTACTGTGAGAAGAGAGGGAAACAAGAGTTTGAATGGTTTGTAATATTTGAGCCAGACTTTGTTTCTTACATGGTTAGAGCTCTGCAAAGATACGTTTCAATTCACAGCAGGGCAGGTGCAAGCATGTTTCACGTCCTAGGTGAAATGTCCACCTTGAGCCCTCCCCCATCCCCGAGCCCCCGCCCTGAGGTGCCCCCCCCCGCAAGCAGCTCCCCACCTCCCACCCTAGGTCACCACCCCCAGCTCACCCTTGCTCCTGCAATTGAGCACCCAAGTACGCTGTCCGCTGCTTCACTTCTCCCGGTCTCCAGGCTGCGGTGCCTTAAGCTGATTGGCGCTGCAAGCCTGGGAGGTGGGAGAAGTAAAGCAGCTCACCCCTGCTCCACCTCCTCCCTGAGCACGCCATCGCTGCTTCACTTCTCCCGCCTCTTAGGCTTGTGGTGCCAATCAGCTTAGGCACCGCAAGCCTGGGAGGCGGGAGAAGTGAAGTGGCAACAGCATGCTCGGGGAGGAGGCGGAGCAGGGATGAGCTGGGGCGGGGAGTTCCCCTGCATGCCGCCCCTGCCCTTACTTGCTGCAGGCGACCCTCCCAATGCTCACCTGCCCCTGGCCGGAGATCTGGCTGCCGAAGAAAATGCCACCCCCCAAATCCTAGCACCCTAGGCGACCGCCTAGGTCGCCTAAATGGTTGCACCAGCCTTGCTTCACAGGTATTCATGTGTGAACTCTGATATTTCTGCAGACATTTACAAACTTGATACAGGGGTCAAATTGTACTATCTCTCACTCCCAAATCAACACAAGTCTTTGGTGTGAAAATGACTAAATTTTATCTAGACCAAGTCTTGAATTTTTATTAGTAGGCCATATCATCCATCTTTGCAGAGAAATTCCACCCTTTTGACTGCTCTAGGTTTGCAAAATCTGAGTATTTATTTTTGCAAAATAAGTAATATTTACAGTCATACCTGTCCTCAAACTCTGGCTTGCTGGGAGTCTCATGAGCAGAGTAGTAGATGGTACGAATTGCTTCTTCCTGGCTACAAGGAGTTTCATACTGAATGTGTGCTGGTGCCATCATTTTGTCTAGAGTTTGGTACAGGGCAGAATTCCAGCCAGGGCTTGCTATCTGTGTTGGGGTCACCACTACCTCTTCTTCGCCACTCCCACTGCTGTCACTGTAGCTGTCTCTCCTAGAAGGGGATTTTAGTCGCTTCTTGCTCTTATCAGTCACTTCATTTTCATCTGAGCTGTCACCTTGATCTCCATTTGACGCCCCAGAAGTTTCTGTGCTGATGTCTGGAAATATTTGTTGTGGGGAAAGTATGGGAGTCTGCAACAAATGTGATGTTTAAGAAATCAGACTCTGGCTCTAATGGTCATTTATTCATTTTAGGCTTGGCAGAAAAAGTGTAAAGAATGCAGAAATAATCAAATGTTTAATCAAAGGTTCATTCTATTTACTTCAGAAGTCAGCACAGTGGACCAAACTCAGCGCCGGTATAACTTCATAGAGTTCAGAGCGAATTTAGCTTATTTTCTGCAACATAACGCGTAATTTTCAAATGTGTATCTAGGAAATTTCAAAAGCGCTAATTAAAATGGGAGTTGTGGGTGCTCAGCTCTCTAAGAAACTGAAACTGCCGGTAGGCACTGAGGCAGATCCTCACTTAGTATAAATGGTCAATGGGCCTATGACAAGTTACACCAGCTGAGGATCTGTCCCCAAAACATTTGGCTCCAGTACCATTTTCCAAAGAACTCCCATAAAGGTGATGTACCAATCAATGATGAGTATGGAAGCTTTGACAGTTCCATTTATTCATCCCGTGGGAAACCATCCCGAATACCATCAACCGCTTTTCGTTACTTAATTTCCTCCTTTGTTCCTCTTGCCCTTTGTTTAAATTTGTGTTTCGATGTCCACACACAGGATACAAATCTGTTTCTATTGTCATGTAAGAACAGTTTTTATCTGGTAAACAACAATGAAGTGACTTGAATTGAAGACTCCTTCCCAATAATTTTTTAATTGTTCTTTATACTGAAAGCTACTCTACTAATGTGGACTTCTCCACCACGGAGTTCCATTTTTTTTCTGCTGCAGTATATATAGTCTAGTTTCCATCAACACTAAAATATTCTAAAATGGCATTGTGCTCTTTGGACTGATTTGATGGAGCACTTTTACAAATCCTCTTTGGGATCATGTATTTTAACTCAGAAAACAGGGCTGAGGTTTTTCCAGCTTGATGTACAGCAGAACTAAACTATAAATAACTGTTGTTATTAAATGGCAGTTTCATGACTAATTCACCACACATCTCACCGAAAATGTAACCCTAGGTGAAGCCAACTTCAAACTATCAATCAACACTACCAAGGAAAGTATACTTATAGTATTTTAAGCCATTTAGGAGGTTGTTTTTTTTTAAATTGTACTATTGTAAATATACAAGAGCCTTGTATTTTTTCTTATTTCTGTGAAATAGGCTGTGTTTCTATCTCGTGACGTAACACAGCAAACACTTTTGTATGATCCTCTATTCCCCTGCCACCTCTCTTTATTTTTCATTTACATGTGCAACCAATGTATTCTGAATAAGCAAAACTTAATGAAGACAAAACTAAAACATCATACGCCATAGGTCTTACCAACAGAGAAGGATCAATTTCTGGTAGTATACCAGGTGGTGGCCTGCAAAGGAGGAGAGAGACTTCTGGGGATGTTCCTCTGAGTGCTGAGATGACCTCCTACAGGTACAGTTAATTTTGTTTTAGACACAGGTCCCACTTGCAAGATAGTTACTACTGACAAGTAAGTCAATAGAGAGAGTTCTAACCTGCTGGGATAGTCCTTTTAATGAAGCTCCATTCACTTTCAGAATGACATCCCCAACTTCAATCTGCCCACTTTCAGCTGCAGGCTGCCCTGGGAAGAGCTTTTTAACCCTCACTATGCTTGAGCCCAATTGCTCCGGAGTAAGGTTGTCTTCACGACAAAAACTGAACCCCAGGCCTGAGGTGTTCTTCAGCAACTTTACCTCAAATGTGTTGTCTGGAAAATAAACAGAAAGAACAGACTACTTCTCTCCTTTCCTACAGTAACCTCTCCATGAAGGCTGCTTATTCAGCAACAACAATCAGACTGCATCCCAACAGTTCGGGGTAGGGGGTTACCATGTGTAAAAGTTGTGTAAGGAGTCCCTGTCTATGATTGGTTTAGACAAAACATGTCAAAATGATTCATGGTTTCTTTCCCTACTGTTCTTCTCTTGGAAATGTCCTCACTGCTGTATGTTATCCCCAAAATAGCAGGACCTGGGAGAGGCTCAGAGGACATGCAGTAAGGCTGTAAGGGTATTATGCTGTAGAAATAATTGGGAAGTATAGAGGAGGAGGAACATTCTGGAGTTGGCCATGATTAAGGCTATGATTTAATGACAGATATTTTTAGTAAAAGTCATGGACAAGTCACAGGCAAGAAGGAAAAAATCATGGCCCCATGACCTCTCCACAACTTATACCATAAATACCCCTGACTGAATCTTGGGGTGGGGGCATAGTATTAGCGGCAGGGGGCAAGGGGGGGTCCTGGAGGGCCCACGACACCAGCTGTCAGGGAAGAGGGGGAAACTCTGGGGGGCTCATTGCCCCAGATGCAGGGGGAGGAACCCCTGGGGGGCCCACCGCACAAGTTGCTGTGGGGGAAGCCCTACGGGGCCTGCTGGTGGAGGGAAGCCCTGTGGGACCAGCAAGTGCTCTGGCCACTGCTGTGGGAGGAACCCTGGGGACCAGTGGCAGCTCAGGCCACCACTGGAAGGAAACCCCGGGTCCAGCTGCTGCTCTGGCTGCCCCTGGACTGCTGCTGGGAGCCGCCAAGCTATAGTTGCTCCCGCCGCCCCCGGAACCGCTGCTCAGGCAGTCCTCAGGGCCAGCCACATCAACTGCTGCTTGGGCAGTCTCCAGGGCCAGCTGCCTGGGACTGCCAGAGCAGCAGCTGGTGGGGCCACTCCTGCAGCGCTGCTGTGACTGGCTGCGGGGCCGCCTGAGTGGCTGGCTGTGGAGCTGCTCCAGCAGTGGCCAGTGTGGCTGTTCCCAGGGCCACTTGAGCAAGATTCAGTCAGGGTTCACTGGCTGCTGCATAAGTTGTGGAGGTCACTGGAAGTCACGGAATCTGTGATAAACACGGAGCCCTAGCCATGATCTATTACAGGAAGTAATGTCCTTCGTTTCAAAGGTGACACAACATAAATAAGTTAAGAAATGGTAAGGGAAGAAACTATTTAAAAAGCTGCTAAAATAAATGACTGAGACACTATTAAAGGAAATATTCAAAAAGCATTTAACAACATGAAAGAGAATCTGTGTTGTACACAAGGCTTAGACGTGTTCACTGCCAGCCCTAAATTTCGTGATTCTTTTCACTGGAGGATCATCTGGCTGCACGAAAATGAAGTTTGGGGTATGCTCTAAAGCTCAGATAGTTTTTCTCCATGACCTGACCTTCAGTGACAAAGTTGTAGTCTTTGGTATTTGTCATTTTTTCCTCTGGTTTGTTCTGGGGCTCACTTTGTCCTGCTTGATTTGGAGGCGTGCACTGCGGTGTAATGGGAGCATGAACTTTGGCCACTGGAAGTTGCCCCTTCTCCAGCAACAGATGCACTACCTACACAAATACAACATATTCAAGTTAGTTAGCACGAGCCACAAAAATACCACATTTTGCCATGTAGAGTCTAGTCTAATCTGTTTTGGGTAACTAAATTTCACAGCCATAAATTCTACAGGTTTATAAAAAATCCCCCATAAATCACTGTAAGTAGCTTATTAGTTTGTTAAGAATTGGAAATGGCAACATCATCAACATTAATCATAGAATATCAGGGTTGGAAGGGACCTCAGGAAGTCATCTAGTCCAACCCCCTGCTCAAAGCAGGACCAATCCTCAACTAAATCATCCCAGCCAGGGCTTTGTTAAGCCGGACCTTAAAAACCTCTAAGGAAGGAGATTCCACCCCACATCCCTAGGTAACCCATTCCAGTGCTTCACCACCCTCCTTGTGAAAAAGTTTTTCCTAACTAAAAAAAAAAAAAGCAAAAAGCAATAGAGTAACAGAGCCACAAGATATCAACCAGACAGCATCTAAAGTAAATTAAGCTTTCCCTCCGATATTATGAGGCATGAGGGATAATTAAAAAATGCCACTGACGACATTCATCATACATGGGTCCTGCATCAAGGGAATCTGTTTACAGTATGTACTGGTTGCATTTGACTATTCCAGAGAACTAATATTTGCACATGCACCATGCATTTTCATGCATGATTAGCTAAGGGCCAAATTCTGATATCGGAAGCAGCAGCCTTATGCCATGAATAGTGACATTAACTGAAAATCACACCACTTTTGGAGTGAGGTGCTACTCAATATGATTGAGTGTATCAGAAAGTGGTCCTAAGCAAGGAAGTGCACAGTGGAGAGCTCCTGTTGTCAGTTTTGTCTACTGTACTTTTACTCATGATACATTTATTTATCTAAGATAGGAGAAGAATATTATCCAGGGGTGAAAGTAAAACTGAAAAATTACCCGTATGGGGGCCGGCTCCACAGCCCCCCCATAAGGGGCGGGGCCTCAGGCAGAAGAGGCGGGGCTGGGGTCAGCTTACCCCAGCCAGCCCTTTCAGGCTGCCTTGCCCACGCCACCCAGGGCTCCAGTGGCGATTTATAGGGCCCAGGGCTCTGGCCGCTGCTGCCACTACTGCCACTTCTACTGGCCCTTTTAAATCATCGGCCCTGGGGCAGCTGCTCCTTTTGCCCCCCCCCACATTGGCAGCCTGGGGGGGCAAAAGGGGCAGGGACGATAAAGCACTGCTGCAGCAGTGCTTTAAGCAGGGTCTTTGCCACGACAGAGCTTTAATGTTGCTGCCCCTTTTGACTCCTCCATCAGTGGCCCTGCCACTAGGGACCTGGCAGGGCTGCTGACAGGGGGCACAAAAGCAGCAGTGATGTTAAAGTGGCAGGGGCTGGTACTGGCGGCCACTTTTTCCTGGTATGTCGTACCCGCCTGTACCTGCTTACTGTCACCCCTGATATTATCTTACCTGGCCAGTGTTTCTCAGGGTTTCCACAGCCTGTTTATGGGTGGCACCCTCCAAACTAATCCCATTGACAGAGAGCACACGGTCACCTAGAAGCAAATAATGCATGATTTAGAAGAAGGAAGAATGTAATAAAAAATTAATTCATTTAGAACACACTTATAATCCATGTAAGAGTGATCTGTTCGTTTTTCAATGAACAAGGAAAGTGACTCGGGCACTGAGAGAAGAATAGGGCTTTTTGTATCAGAAGTGTTCTGTAACTGAATTCCAACCCCAAAATCTAGGACCATTTTAATGCTCGAAACAATGCTTCACTGGGAAATCTGGGGAGAAATATAATAACCCCTCGTCTAACTGTAGGACTCCACTTCACTAAGAAGACTGACTTAAAAACAAAGACTGTCAGAGCTATTACAAATATTTTCTGTACTGAGATACTTAGCATGTCAAGCGAGGAGATCACTAATAACACAAAGCCTCTTTCTCCTCTCTCTGGACGTACTCAAAGCAATTTGCTCCATTAAAGCGGAATGCATTAGAACGAAACAGCGACTCAAAATATTTTGTCATTTTTTCCCACCAGTACAGTTTCAGTAGTTTCTGCAGATACTGCAATAGTCCCACACTTTGTCTTCCTTTCTTATCTCCTCATTGCATAACACTGTCAAATTTATACACTTAGCACTTATTAACCATTTAAATGGTCTGAGTGCTTTACAAATTAACCCTTACACCACCCATATGAGGCAGAGACTAAGGTGATGCAGTGCTATAGAAAAACCTAGGAGAGGTAGGTAGTTTCCCATTGACAATATAGACCCACAAAGAGATTACACGTAACCAAGGCCAGGCAGTCAGAAGCCCTCTGGAGTTCTTAGCTCCTAGACCATGATGCCTCTCCAAAGCCTACATAAAGTCATTGGGATTTCATTCTACTGCTATTTAAGAAAACTTGTGGAAAGAGCAAATTATGTACCTTTCTGAATTCTACCATCAGCCTCAGCCGCTCCCTTAGGAATAATGGCCTTCACATAAATGCCACCATGTCTTACACTGGTGTTTATGCCACCCTAAATGAAGAATAAATAGGTAAAATGCAAACCTTTAAAAACTTAAACAGAAGATCTTAGATCAAGAAAGCTAAACAATCCTTAAGAAACTCAGAGAGCACTCAAGCCATCCGTATGTAAAAGCAACAGCCAACTTATTGTAAATAAAATATTTTGAGATCCATGCGAATCATAACCAATTGGGATGGATGTGTGTGGGGGTGGGGTTAAAACTATTAGGCTCAAATGCAAACCTTTCTAGTAAAATAAGAGTCCTTCAAGCAGAACTACGAAAGCACTAGAATCTGCATATATGAGTGTGGAAAAGCTAAGTGTTGTTTGTGCACAACATGCATCAGCAGCCAAGATAAAAGATGCATACATACAATATCCTAGTTTTGTTCACCGTTATTAAAGTAATGTGAAACTAAAAGGTATTCCTCTCTCTCAGGTTACAGAAAGCTGTCTTGAAAGCAAAATATTTGAGCTAGGAGGTGCCATAAAGATTTGTGTTAAAGGTCTGCTTAGGTTTCAAGTGAATTTACTTTGGGGCACTCAACCTACTTCTTTAATGCATATATCCATCACTACACAGTTCGACGTTATTTCAGGGATTCCCCCAACTTTTAAAGGAGGAGGAGGAGCTAGCCCACAAATTATCTCAGTCTGTGCCCCAAAGATCCATTTGCTTTAATATTACTTCCGAGTAAGCTAAAGGTTGACAGTAGATTTCAGAACAGTGCAAGGATAAAGGTAGAGGCAGAGTATGACAAAGTGAGATATGGTGACCACTTGTTAGGCCTCTGAAGAAAGTCCTTGCACTGGTGACCATTGGCAGCATTGAAAGAGTCACTGGAATAGCAGGGTTGCTGCATGTCAATGGCTACATTGTCATTATACTACTGCATAATTTACACCTTCATTCATCTGTCATAGTGAATCTGGCTCCAAATCGGTTAGTGATTATTACTACAATTTCTTTAGATTTAGAGCATGTTTTCATTTACAATTCATAGGCAAAGTTCACAATATGTAACTAAGTCATAATCCAGACTATGGATCAAAGAATCTGTTGTAAAGATTCTCCCCAACCTGCAATTCAACCTCACAATCCTTTATCTAATTCTCCTGCCAGTTAGAAAACACTTGTATCTGCCTTCAACTGTTTAAGATATTTAAGAAGAGTGCATTACCTATAGCTAAGGCTACATTTTAATCACAGATATTTTTAGTAAAAATGATGGACAGGTCATGGGCAGTAAACAAAAATTCACATATGTGACCTGTCCATGACTTGTACTGTATACCTCTGACTAAAACTTGAGTGCTTTGGAGGTGGGGGGGCAGAAGTGGTCCTGGGGTGGCTCAGGACCTCCACTGGTGCTGTGCGGTCGGGGGGGGGGAGGGACTGGAGGGACTGGCAGGCTCCCTACCCGGCTCCCGGAAACAGCCGGCATGTCCCTGCAGCCCCTAGGTGGAGGTGCAGCCAGGAGGGCTCTGCACGCTGTCCCACAACCCAAGCGCCTGCTCTGCAGTTCCCATTGGCCAGGAACCACGGCCAATGGGAGCTGTGGGGGAGGCTTCTGTGACAGAGGCAGCGTGCGGAGCCACCTGGCTGCACTTCTGCATCAGGGCCAGACATCCCAGCTGCTTCCGGGGACCCCCCCAAGGTAAGTGCCACTCAAAGCCCTCACCCTCTTCCACACCCCTTCCACACCTCAACCGCCTGCCTCAGCCCTGAGAGCCCTCACACACTCAAATTCCTGCTGCTGATGGAGGAAGGGGCACAGTGGCCCCAGACTGCTCCAGCAACGGCTGGTGTGGCTGGCCCAAGGGCCACTCAAGCTGCTCAGGCGCCGCCAGGGCCAACGACATCGGCCACTACAATGCAGTGCACTGGCCATGACTTCCATGACCTCAGTGACAGATTCCTAGCCTTACCTATAGCTACTGTTTGTGGGTATAGAACACCCACTGTCATGATTTCTGGTCTGAAAACATCAGGAATTGTGCCAGTGATGGATAAAAAGTGCATAAACGATTGAATTAGGGATGTAAAAAGGAAACAGCTTTATTCTGCTGTCCTCATCTTCAAAGTAACATGCATTAAAATCTGCTACACTTGAAAGAAGGTGTCCAGATGCACAATTTATTTAGAAAATGCCTACATCTGTAATACAGTAAATAGCCACTGAAATTGCCTCTCTTTTGAACTCTGTTTAATATATGCTCACTATCACCAGTATGCTACTGCTGACATTCAAATTGTTCACAGAATTGGGAGGCGAATCAGTTAGACTAATTCTTGAAAATTAAACTGTCTAAGAACCAAAAGGCTTTTTTGACACCTACAGAAACACACAAATGGAGTGTTGGTGATATGATGATACATCATTCACTTTGTCTTTAAAGGGACATTGTCAAATAGGTTAGGCCTAAACTTTGAGCCAGTTTACAAACATAATCTGCTGTGAAGTTTTTAAATTAAAAATAGGTATTTATCTCCTTATCTCCTTACCGACTTGCTAGAAGGATGAAAAAAAATAATAACCAGCCCCTCCTTACCTAGACAAAAATGTTTTGTGCTCTTCTGCTTCTCAGCCAGCAGAGGGAGAGCACAGAACAAGTGACAATGCCTCTTTAGAGAGACTGATGCTGCTGGTGAACAAGTCAGTAAAACAAAGTAATGCTGGACCAAATCTGGCCCAACTTAACTCCATTAGCTTCAATGGTGTTATGCTAGGGATGAATCTGGCCCTTTAATGTCAACCTCCTAACAAAAGCTACTTGACTTCGCCTTCAAGGCCCTTCACTGTCCATCATCTCTCATTCAGTATTGGAGGTTGACTCCTGACTCCGATCAACCCATTATGCTATTCTCCACCGCCCACGTGTTAAATTCTCAAACGAGCACTTTTGTGCCTCCTTACAACTCTTCTTTACCGTGATGCCTACCTGACAATGGCTCGGCTGCTGGTGCGCTAAGACCACTGTCTATCATACAGATCAATACTGTCTCATTTTTTCCCCACTGTACTCCCCCATCTCTGAGTATATGTCTGTTGTCTTGCGTCTTACACTTGGACTGTAAACTTTTTGGAGTCTTTTGATTCTGCGTTTGTTTAGCACGTAGCATAATGAGGTCCCGGTCCAGGACTAGGGCTGCTAGGCAGTATAGTAGTGCAAGTAATTAAAAATAATAAATAATAATAATAAATAATAATAGGGAGATGACAGGAAAAAAGATATGGAAATAATACTTTCCATCTTCAGGGAGATGGAAGTATCTGTGAGCAGGTACTGGACAGTGTCCTTTTAAAACACCTTGCTTCCCTGTAAATTAGCAATTGAACAGGTTGCTGGGAGTGGAGAAGAAGAGAAAACATCTAAAAACCTTGTCAAACAGTACCGTGACACTTATTCCCAAGCCGCTATCTTTTTTGGCTAGTTCGACCTCAAAGATATCTCCAGGTTTAAGAGGTGCTGCAGAAAGCTTTTTAGAATTCATTTTGTTTGCTGTATTCACTGAGGAAGACTCCTTTACAAAAAAAAACAACAAAAAACAAAAACAGAAAAAAAATAATGATTCCCTGTTAGAGCAAAAGTTAATTATTAGTTCCCACTGTGCGTTTATGGGTGAGACCGAGCAGAAAGGGGTTAATTGAGAGCACTGGTTAATAAAATAGGGTTCAGATTCTTTCCTATTGTAAACACATTTATTGTACTTGAATGTTCGTAATCTTGAGATAAAGTTGGTCCATATTGGCTAAATGTTTTTATAGAGCTGTACACTTGAATGTGCTGGTCTTTAAAATGAAGGAATCATTGTACCAAGAACTCAGCTATGGCAGATCCTCTGATGGGATAAACTGGGATAGCTCCACTGACTTCAAAGGACATTTCCATCAACTGAGATCAGGGCCATTATCTTTAGGAATGAATGTACAGTGTCCCCAGTGAGTTTAATTTTAGACAGGCAGAGCATCAGGTCTTCTCCGCTCACTGGATGAAAGTAGAACCTACAAATACCCTTTCCCCCACCTCAAACTCTACCCAGAAGACTCCTGTTCTGCTACGAGCGTACCCATTCATCCCAGATAGTATCACTGCTTTTCCCTAATGCAGGTGAAACTCAATATACCTGGTCTGTAAAGAAACTGATGCCGGTGAATATGGTCATTTGCTACAATCACCTTGGACAAATGATGCCTTTGGATGAGCACTAAGATTTTCTGTTGAAAACAATGACAATCCTGCATATATATCCAAGGGCAGAATTTGGCCCCTTTAAGGCTCAAAAAAGAGTCACGCTGGGGTTAAGTAAGAAGGTTCTCACTCAAGTAAATTGTATTCACGTAGCTAAAGCCCTACTAACCTCTTTGAAATTTTGGGAGTAATTTTTTTCCGGTAATTTGAAAAAAACTCTAATGGGTTAGAAAGATACATTTTAAATAGTGGTCTGTTTATTCAGCTCCCTTATCAGTCATACATTTGAAGTACTAAACGGAGTTAGCATTAGAAAATCTGTACTTCAATATTAGTACCAAATGCATTAGTAGTTAGCAGTGGAAGCTGCAGATTGTCCCTCCCTCCATCTGCTCCCTCCCCCTCAAGCACTGCACTAACAATCTACAGCAGACTAGTCAGCCACGTATACGAAATTGTTTGAAAGCGTTCAACAGAAGTGGACTGTGCCTTTTTAGCTGCCTGTTGCTCCTGACTGCTGGAGTAAGTTGCTTCATCCATGTCAGAATCCCCTCGGTCAGAATATTCCATGGTTTCCACTACTCCAAGCCTTTTTGCTTTTGCCAGGATATCGTCCGCAGAGTTCCTTTTTTTCTCATTCGTTTTGGAAAGGGCAGACTGAGAATCACTGCAGTGCTGCAAACCCTGCTGGGCTCTATCACTGATGTGGTTGCAAAAGAAGCCATTTGTTTGGCTCTGAGACAGGCTGGCACTTTCGGTCCTGGAATCTTGGGAGCTCAGGCTTCTGTCCCGTTTGCCCACAGACAATCCTGATGAACTCCCCGAGATGGGCCTCTGGTGACCTCGTGACCTGTTGTGTTCCTCTGAAGATGATTCTGCCTCATGGTCCTGCATTGATGAAGGCCTCCTTAAATAACCCTTTGTTCCATTGGCAAGATTTACAGATGACACTGAAAAATCAAAATCCAGCAATTAACAAGTAACATTTAGTCTGAAATCATGATTACTCAGCTAACACAAATGACAATCCCCAGTATTACCAATGAAGCAAGGGTATACACTAGTCACACACAAAATTTACAGTGATATATTTCTTATACAATCCAGTATTGTAGCATGGACTCCAACTCAGAGAGTTATAGTAATAATTTAAACATTCAGACTATTTCTACACTATTTGGCAGCGTGGACTACCAGGGTGTGAATTGCAGAGCATACCAAAATGTTGCACCCTAACTGCAGCGTGTGGATGCTGCTGTTGTGAACTAAAAGGTGCCCAGTTCATGTTACCATAGTCCTCTTTTAAACAGGACTATGTTAACGTGAGCTAGGTACCTTTTAGTTCACAACAGTAGCGTCTACATGGGGCAATTAGATCACAACATTCTGGCGAGCTCTGCAATTCACACCCCTGGCAGTCCACATTGCAGTGCGTTCAGACAAGCCCTTAGAAAAGCGACATCAGGCATTTGGTTCTTCAGAAGGTCATTAAAAGTGCATCATGAGAGTCTTAGGGTGTGGGTAGAAATCAATCTCCCCTATAATGAAGAGTAAAGGAAAGAACAGAATTTGTAATATAAATTTAAGGATGTTTTAAAATACCTTTGGAAAGTTTGTCCTTGGGCTGAGAGATAAGAAGTGTCACATCTTCAGGAGCATTCTCCAGAATTTCTAATGCTGCATGATGGCTGACACCCTCTAAGCTCACACTGTTCACTGATATTAGACGGTCTCCTGCACAAAAGGATTTGTTCAGATACAAAGAATCCAGTGTGACATTGCCCCCCATAATGCTTTATAGAAATATGCTTATGAATGTAAATACAACATAACTGGAATATGCTTTATGCTACGTAACACATCTCTGCAAAGGTTATGATCTACTGAATATATTCATCCCATTTGTATGCATGTGTCATTTTTGTATTCAAAGTTATGAATATTGGCTGTGTACTTGTCTGATTTTAAGTAGCCTTAGTAAAGCATTTGGGCACTTTCTTTAGAAAGGATTTTGCAAGTGCCTAATCAAGAAACACTTACCGGACAATGGATCTTGGAAGCCTCCATTCCACATAAGAAATCTACCTGAGGACATTCGAGGTAGCATGTCAGCAATGGCTGCTACCTTAAGTTCTGAGTCATCTATGGACATGTGACTTGCCCATGTGACTCCAAAACTCCATCTTGTAGCTGGGATTCTACACAGGGGGAAGGAGGGGTGTCCACCCACAAAAGAAAGTCTATTTAAACCCCGGGAAATCCCTCATTTTGTTTTCAGCTGGCTCAAGAGCTAGCCTCTCCTCCCTCAAAGTACACCTGAAAGAAACTGTAACAAAGAACAGTAACCACTGGGGTGTATGTGATTGCTGGACCCAGACTAGAAGGAGGCTAGTCTGTAAAAGGGGCTTATTGGAACATTTCTGAGGGTGAGATTTTATCTGTATTCAGATTCTTACTTCATTAGGTTTAGACTTGTGTGTTTTCTTTTATTTTGCTTGGTAATTCACTTTGTTCTGTTTATTATCACCTAGAACCACTTAAATCCTACTTCTTATATTTAATAAAATCACTTTTTACTTATTAAGTCAGAGTATGTATTAATACCAGCGGGGGAGGCAAACAGCTGTGCATATCTCTCTATCAGTGTTATAGAGGGCGAACAGTTTATGAGTTTATCCTGTATAGGCTTTATACAGGGTAAAATGGATTTATTTGGGGTTTGCACCCCATTGGGAGTTGGGCAACTGAGTGTTGGAGACAGGAACACTTCTTACACTGTTTTCAGTTAAGCTTGCAGCTGTTGGGGACATAGTTCAGACCTGGGTCTGAAGTCCCGTGCTGCCAGGGGAAACAGGCTCAGGGTAGTCTCAGCACATCAGTTGGCAGCTCCCAAGGGATTTTCTGTGATCCAACTTGTCACATCCAGCATTTACGTTTCCAGACTTTAATGAGGTAGCAAGGTTACATCTCTGTGCAAAGTTCTGTGCTCATTTTCATTCTCAGTAGTTGACACTGAACATCAAAATATTTGGCCAATAAAATTACTGTCAAATTGAAGCCTAGACAAGTTTTAAAAATGAGTTTAAAATAACTACAGCTCCTAAACCTGTCTTTGTCTCCCTGACAATTTTGGTGGGATTACAACTACATTGTTCTCTAATTTATAAGCATTTCTACATTCCTTATTGCTGTGTGAAAAACACAAACAAATAAAAAGGGAAACTGAGTATTGTGAAACAGTGAACTTGGCTATCAGTAGTGCTGTCAAATGCACAAAGTAAATATACTGAAAAAGTTGAGATTAGGTAAACACAATTTTAGGAATTACTTGTGGCAACAGTAGGTTACATTTTTTCAGATAGAAGTGTGGTTTTGTGCAGTTTAAAACTGAAATAATGTAGCCATCAAATAGTGAAGTCAAACAACATAATTTCTTTACATAAACTGTAATAATTAATTTTCATACAGTTAGGATTTCTACAGAACCTTCCGTTTTCATAGCGTGTAACGATAATCAACCATTAATACTTCTGAAGTAATTATCAATATGTATGGTCAATGGAGAAATACAGACAGAGACATTGAAGTGACGACCTCCCACGGCCAAAGATGGAGTCAGTATTAGAGACTGCACTGGAATGAAGGAGTTTCTGGCCCCCAGTCCTTCGTCTGGAGCATATTATAAGATTTACCTGGTTTTAAGGACCCATCCAAGTCGGCTGGCCCTCCAGGAATTACTGAATGAATAAAAATTCCCAGATCAAGTTTTCCAGTCTTCTCCCCACCAACAATCTGAAATCCTATTTAAAAACAAAACACACACACAGATGTCAACCATTCATTCATTCTTTACAAGCTTATCTTTTGCCATTTGATACAAAAGATTTACTACTCTAGCAGCTTTTAAGATTATATGTAAAAATGACCTGCGAAAGGAAAAGATTGCTGTCTTCTCCATTTTCTTCATTTTTATGTTGCGTGAAGAAGGCTTGAAAGGTTTATTTCAATATTACTTTCTTTTCCGCTTGATTTTTACCTAAGAAATTCAGACCTTGCCTAACTGGCTTTCCTGAAAGTCTCTAGGGATGACTGGAAAACCTAGAGGACTGTACATCAGAGATACGAAGGAAGTCTAAATTAATTCACTGAGCAGGCTCAAGATATTTTTATCTATTTAAAATGTTTGGGTTTGCTTGTTTTGTTAATGTTCATTTAACTCAAACGTCTGAACAACACTTAGAAGAAATCTCTCTTGTTTAAAGATGTAACACTCAGTTAAGGCTGACAACCCACATCTGAGACCTGCAACGTCTCTCTTCAGGTAAACCTGGGAAGACCACACTTGATTTTCTTCTTCTTCATTTTTCAAGCCCCACCAGCTGTCTCTCACACACACACTTCTCCCAAGTCTTAAGGTTGTCTTTAAGAGATTTGTTGCAATCTGAGTTTAAAGCTCAAATATAAATAACGTTTCTTCTTGTTATTTTCCCCATTTGGATTTACACACAGGCGATACACTGCATTTACAGAGCAATTGTCAAAAGGCCATTTCAAAGGACGTCACAAAGGTGGGTCAGGTATAAAATTACTCTAATTTTTCATATGGGGACAATTTGCCCAAGATCACATGGCAGTCAGTAGCAGAGCAGGGGCTATAATCCAGTTCTTTTGTTTCTCATTCCTCTG
Organism: Chelonoidis abingdonii; assembly: GCF_003597395.2. Taxonomy (NCBI): domain Eukaryota; kingdom Metazoa; phylum Chordata; order Testudines; family Testudinidae; genus Chelonoidis; species Chelonoidis abingdonii. The sequence goes on along the minus strand of NC_133773.1, from coordinate 20,801,492 downwards.
CTTTAAACCATGAATTAATGTTCCCTCTCTGATGAAATTGTGTGTGATACAGGAGAGGAAAGCAGTAAAAGTTCATAATGGCTTCGTCATATTTTTGTTAAATCTCACAGCTGTCCATGTTACTGGACACAGACACAAACCTGATAGCCCCATTTTAGAGCAATTTTTACTTGCATAATTTGGAATGGTATTGAGATGTCTTTCAGCGGGTTACTGGTTTACAAAACTAATGATGAAATTTAACTGATACGGAGCTTTTCAAAGGGATGTACAGATCATTATCTGCATTTGACAGACAAGGAAATGGAGACAGACTTGCCCAAGACCATTCATCAGAGCCAGGAATAGACTCTGGGTGACCAAATTCCAAGTCCATTGGCCTATGCTGCCTTTCTCAACCATGTTTCCTCAGTGTGTGTGTGTGCGTGTCTGTCCCCGACCAGATCACAAGGCTTTAGTAACTTACCTAAGCCATGTTTTTCATCTTTCTTCAGATTCACCAAGGTTATCTCCCTTTCTGGCAAGGACACTACAAACAAAGCAGAGCATAGAATGTCTATTAAAAAGTCATCATCTGATAATAAAACATACTGATTGGGCATCTGCAAAGTGATGTGCCTTTTATGTTCATTTTATACCACTCTGTTTACAGGACTTGTCTTGTAACTCCAAAGGGCACTATCGAGTTTGACAGGTCCAATCATGGACCTGCCTCAGCGCAAGGGGCTGAACTTGATGACTTCTTGAGGTCCCTTCCAGCCCTACAGTTTGATGATTCTGTTACCTGCTCCTCCCTGCACTTTACAGCTGAAGTAAAATTCCATTCAATTCTATCTTTTTTTTAAACCAAACAAAATTACTCTGTTTCCTTCCTCCGTGTAAAAACCAGTCTTTAGGATATACTGTTTGGGGCTACAATCTTACAAGCTCTCTGATTTTGCAATATACTGGCCCCATTCAGTGAAGCACTAAAGCATGTGCTTAAGTGTTGCACGAAAAAGTAAAGACTTAAACACATGTGGAAAGTTAAGCCTAGGGTAAGTGCTTTGCAGAATCAAAGCTACTGAATTCAACTGGGGATGTTTGTGGGAGAGGTTTGCAGGAAGAGGCCCTAAGTTTCTTAACTCCAGCACACAGAGGTGAAGATTTCTTTCTTTGCATTTGCTGTAGTTTGATAAGTTAAGTTGCTTTAACCTTACAAGCTTTGAATGCCCTCAGATTTTACCCATGTCATTCTTGAAGGGACACTGTCAGCTTGAAATAGGCCCCAACATTTAGATTCTGAAATATACTGTTTTTTTGGGGAAAAAACCCTGTTCCGATACAAAATGCTGTTTTCCAGCTTTTTTTTAAAAAATGAGTTCCTGTACTTGTGCACAGGGTCACCTAGAGAGAAGTGCTCCCTTGCTTGCTTACCCAGCAGGCTGCAGGACAGAAGAAGAGCTGCTGTAGCACAGTCTCCCCCAATGAGATAAAGAGCAGCTGCAGGCACTGCCTCCTTGGCAGAGGGTAACATGAGCCATGTGCCCTGGTCCCACTCCACTCCAAGATTCACCAGGAGACAGATCAGGAGTGGGGGGAGCTCTGCCATTGGGACATCTCCCGGGGAGAAGGGGGACAACCTTAACTCTTCCTCAAAACAGGAAGCCCAATGCCCTACTGTGATAGGAGTGAGGAAAGCAGAACCGCCCCCAGATGAGAGTGGAAGGAGAGAAAGAGAAGCATCTGCCAGAAGTGATGCTTCCCTCCCACAGGAGGGATGTAGAAGGAACAGCCGGTGATGTCAGTGTAAGTGGTTGCTAAGGGGTGATTGGCATGTGCCACACATCATGTTGGTATGTTTAGTGCCGGCAGCTAAATATTTGGCAAGTGCTGTGTGCGTGGTGATATGCAATATGTTGTGTTGTGTCGTGTCATGGCTGTATTTTTGGGAGGGGAGAGACTAGTCAGGGATTGGCTGGAGAAGAAATCACACTAGTGTCTGGGGGTGTTGTTTGGAAGGTGGATGGTAAGGGATTGGCTGGATGGGGCAGGGTAAGGTCAAAACACACAGTTGTATGGTGCAAATCAAACAAAAACAAGAAACAACAAGGTTATATTACACAACTGAAATGCATTTACTCATATTGGAATCACTAGTTCGGAGGCTGGGACAGATGCTATCATCACAATCTGTCCCTACAGATTGCATAGGGGCTTTTAGAGCACAGTATCAGCTCTGCGAGGTCACCGTACTGGTGCGTGTTAAGTAGGAAGTACCAAGACATGACAACAAACTGCCTTGGGAAACATATGAAAACAAGTCACCACTGGAGAAGGTCAAAAGAAACCAACAACAAAAAACAAAAAGACCCAAACACACCACAATTTGAAAAGAAACCAAGCAGCAGACCAAAGGGGAAAAAATAACTTCTAAAGAGCATGATTTTTAAGGTGACAGCATCCCTACAAATCTCAAACAACACAGGCTGCTTACTGACTATATTTGGCTGTGACCCTTTTGGAAAATCTCGCAAGAAAGTGAGTCAACATCAGCTGTTAGAAGTTAAATTTTAAAAAGTATAGGGCACCCATCCCGTTATCTGAAGAAGGTAACTGATAAGATGACAAAAGAGACAACGGTAGTCAAAGGGGCAGTAAAAGCACAAGGCACATGTGTTTAAATATCATAAAGAGATTTTATTAGAAACCTACCATTTTCTTTCAGTGGCGCTGATGGAGGATTTCCAGAACTATTCTTGCTAATACCTGGGATGTAAATGCAACTATTAGAGATTTAACTTACAATATTTCAACCTTCTAAATAAAACTATAGTGCTTCTTGGTAATGTCTATATACAGCATGTGCAAAAGTTGATCCATGCTATTACATTACTTATTCATACTGAACATGGGTAAAGCCGGAGGTTTTGATTTAGCAAAATCAAATTACAGGTGCATCTCAGTCCTGTTTCAAAGTTCAGTGCTGCAGTGGGTTGGAGAAAAGGAGGATTCAGTAAAGAATTGAGGATCTCTGAGGCTATTCTCAACTTCATATAAAAAGCTAACATTAAAAAAATCTATTAATAAAAATAAAGGCTAAAACTACTAACATTACACAATATATACGCCTAACCAATTCATGCACACTGGACACAGGAAAATTCTTCTCTTTGTGAGTTGATAAGAATTACAACACAAAACAAACTGTCCAGGTTGAATTTTTCACTGAATTTTGCATCTCCAAAAGTACATTTAGAGAATTTTTAAGTCCTCATTCATATTCATAGATTGAAACTGTCATATTTAAATTGTCATCTCTTTGTACTCTTAAAATATCCCTAGCAATACATAATCCTGGAATAACCCAATGGTTTCCTTTTATTTTTTTAAGTGTCTCTGAAGTTTAGAAAGTTATGCATAGGCTTGCTCCCTGCAATTCCTCAGTAGCAATGCTATGCTAACACAAACCAGACAATTTTTCTGATTTATGTTCTCACTTCTTTTCTCCACCCTCCATCAAAAAACATTTACTAAGAAACTGCTGGAGTTAAATGATGAGCCTCAGCTGAATATCTATATACCAACAGACTCGTGTCAAGGAATACATTTTCTATGGAGGTTTTAATTTCAAGATGATATTGCTGTACTACAGAGAGCAGCAGGAGAGTGACAAACAGAGAACTCCACGACCACTTCCACTTAAAAATCAGAAACATTTAATTCTAAGTTCTCTATCCCCTGTTAACATATTGCTTTAGATCCCCGTCTTGCCAAGGTCATGCACAGGACACTTATTACTATGCAGAATCCTACTCAAGACAATTGGACTGTGCAAGAGCATTTGTATTTGTGCCCTAAACCTTTTGCAGAATGGTGGAGTAAGGTTATGTCTGTTAGTTACAGGCCCACAGAAGGATAAGGGTCTCCAACCACCTGCTACAGCAGTTCTTTTAGCTCAGTTATTAGAGGCCTGTGTTTCTAGAGCTGAAGAAATAGGCTTATAATCGTAGCATCATGTACGTGTGTGCATGCTGGTGTGAGTGCGTGTGTACACACACAAACACTGATCACGTGTATCTTTTTAGAGCTTCATAATTCCTCAAAATAACCATTTAAAGATATAGCATGTACATCACTGTAGCAAAAATCCTAGTTATTCAGGATTCCTGTTATCAGGGATAACGGAGACTGAGGGAATTCTGTAGGTACTGCTCGGAGATACAGGAAAATAGCCAGTTCACGTCCAACTGAGCCCATCTCCAAGAAACCAACCTTTTCTCCAAAGAACACTGCAAATGTGCTGAGGAGGTGGGATGGAAAGGCAGGCCAGTGATGAAAGACAAAAATACACAGAGGAACTGATGTTCCCAAATGACAGAATTGGGAAAAGTTCTTTGGAACTTCACTCACTATTTGCACATAGGTTTGTTACTTTGATAAAAATGGAGGTTTTTTTATTTGTTAAAACATTTTGATTTTAAAAAGAAAAACCAAAACACAACCAAAAAAAATCCATATGTAAAAGCAACACAAGCCAGTAGCAAACAGTTCCTTAGCAGAACACTAAAGCAAGCTGATACCCTGTACATCAGCGACTACTCTAGAGTTTAGTTAGCAAATAAAATAATACTTTTTCCATGCTGACCTACAACATAAGCTTGACCAGTATCTTCAATGGATGATGAGTCTGATTCATTTTTCCTCCTTTCAAGGCTTCTATTTAAACCTGCAAGAGATTTTGAACTAAACAGGACGGGGAAAGAAATGGAAGGCGGGAGGGAGGGAGAGGGGAGAAGTCAATGTAATAAAATAATAGTATAAATAATAAATGTGGTAGAAATGAAAACTGATGTAAAAATGTAGCTGCACTGCATAAAAAGATAAAGCTCTCGGAAGCAAGAGTGATTCTTACTTGCTCAGTTTCATTGCTCCAGCCATTGACCCAGCATCAGATTTTGGCGTCTGTTCTAAGATTCTTCCTATCAGCTCCTCCATTCTCCGTGGGGAGGAATCCACAGCGGTGATGACATTTTTCCGATGGGGGTAAATAGAGATCTGGCTTTGACTCAGATCATGAAATGATTTGCTCATGGCTCTGGGTCTTTCCTCCCATGAAGCTTTCTCATTCTTCTCTTTGGAGCAGCCAGGAAGTGGTTGAAAAAGTGACAGCTCAGAGCAAGAGAGTCTCTTCAGAATTTCAGCTTGAACTGACAAAGGTCGGAGCTTGTTCAATGTACTGCTGGCCAGACTACCTGTACTGATTGCACGTCCCATGTTAAATCCTTTACCAGACTCAGCATGAAGGTTCAGACTCCTAAATGATGCTCTCTCTGCAAGGAAACAGGACTGATTTACACTAATTATAATCCTGAAGTACACTTTTTCTTTTAATTTAACATCTGCTAGTGTGATATATTTAAAACTAGTGGACATGGGGCATTTTTTAACTGTAGCTTTTTTAGTATAAGTGGATTGTATGTATGACTAACATGGCCTGGAATATCTAGCTCAGAGAGAATGGCTTGGATTTAATAACAGTATGCTGACCTTGGCTTAGTCTACACTTGAGCCAATTCCACAAAACCACACAATATTTCTCCTGAATTTCACTAGATGACTGAGATCTGCACTGCCATCAGTGCACAAGAGTTTTAATATAGTGTTGGTTGAAATCCTCCCAAAGGCCTAGCTAAGTATCCATGAGTTTAGATGTCTATTCAAAACTCTACTCAACATTTCTGGGATCTCTCCTCTTCAAAACCTCCCAAGAAGTCTCCATATATCTTTCCCCATCAGGCTTCTCACCATCTCTCAGCTTTATCCTTGAAAATCCTTTGACTCGTTTCGAACAACTGACTCTGGCACTTTGCCCCTCCCTCCCAGTAATCATTCAGCTAATCCTTGGATTTTACAATCTTCCTATAACTGGTTCCACTACCACTGAAGTCCCTCTTGCAGGGTCCAGCAGGTTTGGCAGCCTCTCTTCTGGACATGTGCCATTGCAATCAGGTTTTTCACTCTTTGGGATATCCCCAATTGGAGAAGCCCCAAAGTGCTTTGACATAGAACACAACACACGTGTTGCTTGGAGCCCAGTAGTGCTCTGTAGACAGTGCTGATTCCTGTAACAGGAATCTCTCAGTAAGGGGGGGGAACACTGAGGTCTGGAAGCTAGGCAGAAAGAGAATAGTTAAATAAAGTCAGCTGATCAGAGCCCATTATAGACCCGGAAGTTCTGGATTCAATTCAGAAGACAGACTGAGATTCACCCATCCTTAATTTACATACGCCGCTACAGTTCATGTCCACAGATGCTTAAGAACAGAGAGAAACTTAGCTCATACGATTCCAACTCTGCACGATTTGATGGGAAAACCTTGTTTCTCAGCTGATACAGTACACCCATTAAATATTACTATTAAAGTACTGTGGTCATCATTTAAAGTCTATTTGGCAACAGTTACCACACAACAGTGGTATCCGAGATACCACACTTTCGTCTGATTCTTACAACATGAAGTAACTGATAGTAATTTAGCATTCTCTATACAGAGTATGCAGACATACAAGGAAAGATTTATTCATCCAAGGCACAACTGGCAAGTTTTTAAAGAGAACCACTGTGCACATACATTTTTCTTAAAATGGTCTGGTACCTGCTGCTCCAAGATCTCCCCTAGTGTTTATTCTGCGTTTTGGTGGATCTCCTTGGAGAAGAACTATTCAAATAGCTACAAACTTCACATCATGTCCTCTCATTCTGCCAGCCCGGTGTAGGACTTTCCAAAAATCCTGTTAAGACTCTTAAATTCTTACACGAGCCTTAATCAAGACTTCTGTCTCTCTTTTCCCCTAGGCTAAATGTACTCAACTGATTGACGTCTTTCCTTATAAGACTCACTTAATCCTTAACTAATCTGTGCAGCCCTGCTATGCACTCTTTCAAGAATTTGAATCTCCAATCTTTAAATTTGTGCCCAGTACGGTACTCAATATTTCAACCATTATGTCTTGATTTATAAATAATCTCCCTTCTTATGCATCGTAAGACCTTGTTAGCTGCCTTTTTATTTTTGGCAGCGATCACACACTGAACTCTGTCCTTAGATGCTATCATCTCCCCTTTCTCAGCAAGAATGCTGTTCAAAGGATTTTGTATTCTCCAAAAGCATGATCTTACATTTACACTAAATTCCCATGCACTCTAGTCTTCTGCTCACCTCCTGCAGCAAGTGAATAATGGTCACAGTATGCTACACTCCTCTCAATTGTGTGTCACTTCTCAAATCTATCAATAAATCAACTGTTTTAATAGCAAACAGGAGTTGGTAGCTATAGCATTAAGCTTTGAGGAAACCCACTTGCACCCATCATCCGGGGGCAGTGTGTGTGTGTCCTTTTTTATTCTTATTCTTCATACAAATTAGCTGGTTGCAATTAATTTAGCTAGGTCAAGTACTGATGCCAGCGCCCTTTATCTTGCTATTTTCCCATGAGATACTTTATCAAATACTTTGCTAAAACCAAGATACATGTCAACTGCTCTCCTTCTAGACATCATACGCTGTACTTCCAAGAAACGGGTCATAGCCTCATTCAAATCCTTATTTAACCTCCCAGCTGCCCGTGTCCATGGAACACTGTCTAATGAGTTAGTATCATCTATTAGAGTTAGTATCATCTCTTATTAATTTATACTATTAACCCTCCCCCACAACTAAGGACATACACTTTTTATTATAGGCACCTTGTGTTGTTATTACAGTCACCCATGTCTCTTTCTCTCCCATTCTGTTGAGTTCTATATCCACCCGTTAGGTCTTGTTCCCTATTTAGATTGTAAGGTCTTTGGGACAGGGACTCTTAGCTTATGTTTGTACCGAGCCCAGCATACTGGAGAGGAGATCCTGATGGAAGACTCTGTGCACCCTGGCTATATGAGGAATATTATTATTAACAATAATAATACTGTACTACTTTGTTTATTTACATTGTGGTTCTTTCACTTTAAACTGTATGTTGTGTAACATCTCTCTACAACTTTTTGGATATTACTGTATACATTCTTCTATTAATTCTGTAGGGAATACAGGCTGGGCAATCACTTTAAAGGAGTCTACCAAAACACACTAATAGTTCCATTGTGAAATTGTGGAGGAAAACATACTTTCCCCCCTACATTAGTTCCATTTTTGAATAAATGGAATTCTCTTGGAAATTTAATTTACTTCTTGTTCAGAAATGATGGATGAACTCCCAGGCCTCTGAATTCGCAGAAGGCTGCTGTGCACATAAGCAAAACAAATCTATTAGTCTCCAGACTCCCATAACAAAACACAAGCCGTGTGTGTAAAAGTCACTGAGTCTGGCTGGGCAAGAAAGCCTTGCATGCAATGTCTTCTGTGCTTTTTAAAATAAACTGACATTGAGTTAGAATATGGCTCAGACTTAAAGGACTTGAGTCATTTTGTTCCATTTCTTTATGCTAAATGGTCTGCAGTGTCTGATAGAACAGAAAAGCTGCACAGTTGCCACAGTCAATTCTCTCTTTCATTGGAGAAAAGCATTTCTACAGCAATGGGGTCAGACTCTGACCTCAGTTAGACCAGTGTAAATCTGGAGTACAGCAATTGGCTGTATAGGGGAGATGTCTCTGCAGACTGACTGAAATGTAAAACAAAGTAAGAATGAACAAAACACACTGAAAAAAATACCACCTTGAGGGCTCTATAAAAAGCTAGCGGACCAACCAGGCTGCATTCCAGGTAGAACTCAAATAAACACTGCTTATCTATTTCAAAGAGGAAAGCATTGTTTAATCCAATTTAAGTTACTAATCTATAAAGGAATCTTTTTCTTGTATCTTAGCTACTCACATTAAGATTAATTGGCAACTACTTTCTGACGGAACCAACTCACACTGAGACAGTACTTTTTTTGATGGTTGATTATAAGTTTTAATTAGCATATAGATTAGACGCCCCACTGTTTAAGAGATGTGGTGTTATGAACTGCTTCCCCTCCATTTGCATTCACGTGGAGCACCTCTGCACAGTTCAGGGTTGTGGCAACTACTGAAATTGCCCAAATGAAAAAGCAGTAATAGGAAGGTATTTTTAGCTTTCTTTTACCCAAACGTAGTGGCCGAAGCAAGGAGAGCCAGCATCATGTGAATAGCCAACTCTCTTCAGATCACAGCTTGAGAACTGCTGACCTACTATACTTTCCTTAGGATATAGATCCTCCAAATGTAGCAGTACATGTACGGGGCTCAATGGAAGTACTACAGTACTGGCATCATTTTTTTTTCATATAAATATACACAGCTATCGTTTTTAACAAAGAAAAACACAGTCCCTACCAATGTCCTGAGTGTCTTGGTTGCTCTGTCTGGCTCTCATCTGTAGCTGGAATTTGTGCTGGGAAGAGCAGAGGTGCAGGAGGTATTGGCAAGTCTTACTAGTGTCAGTTTGGAATGCATGCTTTATACCATCTGACACATTCTGCAGAGTTATTTTCTTTTTCTGTAAGATGAAAAATACTCAATAAAAATGTTGCTCTTTTTCAGCCTTGAGAGACTATAACATGTTTCTGTGCAAACAGGTGTCAGGAAATAAGGCTTACTAAAGCAAACTGCATTAACTGGATGAATTTTTAACATATAGACAATTGTATCCATTTAAAATAATGTTAGAGTTACACAGTGACATTCCTGCATCAAAAACAACTATATAGTATCTCCACCAGCCCCAAACATATTCAATTCATTGCTTACTGTTGGGTCAGCAACAAACTAACAGCAGCAGTTTCTACCTGAATTTGTAGGGTGGAATTCTGAAAAAGCCCCTAAGGGAATTACAAACCCATCTGCCATTGAAAGTCCATGGAAGCTCGGTACCTAAATCCCTTTGGTAATTATGAAAATCTTAGCTAGTGTTACAGGCCTTATCTTCACAACAACAACAACAACAACAAAAAAAGGTTGTGCTCTTAACCTGAGTTAACTAACTTGAGATAAAACCTTAGGGTATGGCTACACTTGGAATTTCAAAGCGCTGCCGTGGCAGCACTTTGAAGTGTGAGTGTGGTCAGAGCAGCAGCGCTGGGAGAGAGCTCTCCCAGCGCTGCACGTAAACCACATCCTTTACGGGTGTAGCGTGCAGCGCTAGGAGCCGCGCTCCCAGCGCTGCGGCCCTGATTACATTGACGCTTTACAGCGCTGTATCTTGCAGCGCTCAGGGGGGTGTTTTTCACACCCTGAGCGCGAAAGTTGCAGCGCTGTAAAGTGTGAGTGTAGCCATACCCTTAGTAAAGGCACCAGTTTGTAGTTTTCACTGAAGTTAGTAGGTGCCTTAAAGACTTCTCTTTATCTGTTGAAGACTAGTGCTTGACATTCCAAAACCTATCAACATTTACTTAAGCGGTAGATCATCTGAAAGTGTCCCGACTGAGTGAGGTGTTTGCTAATATTTCCTGATTAAGCATCAGCTATTGCCATTCATTATTATTTAGCTAAATTGCCTTGGAAACATCATAACATAAAGACAGCATATGGCTTCCTAAGGGATGGCTACATTATGAGATGTGCAGCGCTGGAGTTACACGCTGTGTTCATACAGCTGTGTAGGTACAGCGTGCAGTTGGCCACACTGACAGCTACCAGCGCTGCAGTGTGGCCACATTTGCAGCATTTGCAGTGCGGGTGGAGTGGTGCATTGTGGGCAGCTATCCCGCGTTCAAGTGGTGGCAACATGCTTTTCAAAAGGGGGTGGGGTGGAGTGTGCCAGGGAGTGTGGGGGAGACAGAGAGAGTGGATTTTTGGAGCTGACACTCGTGTCAGCTCCCTGCCTTGCAAGTTCTAAGGACTGGAAGATACACAGCACCAACCTTCAATTATTTAAAAGTTTCAACCCCTTCCCCCACCCTCTCTTAATTCACTAAATGCAAATTATTGCACTCTAAATAGCCTTCAGACCACATAAGCAGCTGCTCACATGGACTCCCTCCTCCCCTCTCTCCTCAAGGCAAAAGCTGTGAAGATCCAAAGCAATTCCCCTGCTCTGCTCGTCGCTGGCTGGAGCAAAGAGCAGCTGTGTTGGTTTTTTAGATAAGTAGGTTGAGGAGCTCATAGTTCAGCCATTCTTCCGGTTTGTGTGGACAGGAATTCTGGGATACCTCTTAAGACCCTGGAGGCCAATAAAAGCACTTTTGGTGGCACACTTGAAGAGCAAGCGCTGCAAATCGTTACAAAACAACCCTAAAGCAACCGGTGTACAGCCAGCGCTGCAGCCAGGGAGTTGCAGCGCTGGCTGTGCCTTGCAAGTGTGGACACAGAGTAAGTTGCAGCGCTGTAACCCCATCACCAGCGCTGCAACTCTTCAGTGTAGCCATACCCTAACTGTGTGAAGTATAGTGTATTTGTCACTCAACCCACTACCTTGAAATTCTTCCTCTGGCTCCACACAGTAGGCTGTACCGCATCTCAGGGCATGTCTACACTAGAAAGATGTACTGCTTGCACTATAGGGGTAGTGCTTTCACCAGCATCATTATTCCTATGCAGGAAGGAGAAAAACTACACTGAAAGAAATCACCTTTACCCTGTATAACTGTCTACATAAGGCTTTTGCCAGTATAACTATTTTGGTTTAAAAAGGCCACTCATAATTCAAATATGGGTAAAAACTTAAGTGTATATCAGACTTGAGTGTCTACTTGGTCTCACACACACTCTGGGAGGAGTGCCTATGGCCATAATAAGTGGGCAGGCTTTCTCCCTGTCTTTATTTGGAGCGCAGGGAAACAATGCTCCCTGGGAACAAGGTACTGCTTGTAAAGCGCTAAGTGAGCTCAGGGCTACCTTCAGAGTGAGGAAGGGGAACTTGCCATTCCAACCCTGAAGATTCTGTTGCCAGCTGCACTGGGGTGGGGTTACAAGTGCTCTCCTCTGGAGGACAGAGATGAGTCAGCCAGAAAACAATGGAAAGGAAAGGAACAGATCCCTAATTGGTATTTCAGGGCCATAAGTAAGAGGGTTGGGAAAAGTTGTGGGGAGGGTGTTTATGTGGCCTTTGGGAGAGCTGAGGTGCTGGGCAGATTAGAGGGACACAGGGACAGTAGTGTGTTGGAGCTGGGTGGTGAGATGGGAGTTATGGGAAGAATTGAGGTTTGGGGGACCACAGGGCATTGGAGTTAGGAGGAGCTATGCTAGGAACTCAGATGGCACTGGAGGCTAAAGGGAGAGAGCAGTGACTGGGGAGTGAGCTGAAACAGGTTTGGAGGGGAGACACAAGTGAGGGGACGAGGATGAGCTGCATGTGGGGGAGTAGAGAGAAGGGGCTGATCACAACTGGTGATGGAATCTGAGGCAGCAGAGGGCACCTGCAGGTGAAGGATAAACATGCAGAGATGGGTCCCAGAGTCGGGAAGTTAAACAGAAAAAGGGTGAGATTGGAAGGCAGGGAGTAGGGAGCAAATCTCAAAATTCACAAGAAAAGAAGGTGGCAAAAACCCTTCAGGCCCCTGAGCTGTGCTGAGTTTGGCGCTCCTGTGACGTATATGCCTAGTAACTCAGAACCTTAAACAGCAGAACCCACGAGTCAACCCCATGGAAGTGGAACTTCAGCTCCACAAAAGACATTCACAGATCACACTGCAAAATGCCATATATATATATATATATATATATATATATATATATATATATATATATATATATATTCACACACACACACAAATAATGAACACAAAGCTAAAAACCAGATATACAGACGTACGCTAAAGGATATTTTCTTTGTTTCTCTCCAAGGGAAGCGAAGTACGGGTGTGCGGACTCCATTGTGAACTTCGAAAATAAGAACTCCCTTGGAACACACTCCCAGCAGGATTCCAGTTTGGGATTTCTTCTCAGGCAACACCCGATGAAAATGAACGCCGTATTCTGTCAGCCTCTGGCACATCTACATAGAGGCACGTTTATGAGACTATGAAGTTAAGGATGTTAGAAAAATCTATAGGGATACTGACAAGTTAAAAAAATCGTATGGTCACACTTTACATTGAGGTTCGATTCACAGAGGATTTATAGATGTTATAAACATGTTACAGACGTGAGCCGTATGTGTGATAGATAGTTATGAGTACATCAGTAGAAGGTGTTATAAATGGCTATAAGCTACGGGAATATGCAATCTATAATAATTAACCAACTGGTTATTAAAAAATATTAAAGATTTATTAAACTATTTACAAGTGGAATATTAATACAAAGTTTTAAAAGTCACATTTACTCTTATTTATGTTTCTAACACTGCTCTGGATTATTTGAAGTGAGGTGGAGCCAAATCTTCACACTCCACTGGAGGTTTCAAAGTTTGAAGAAGTCTGTCTCTCCCCCACCTTAGGTTAAACAAATCCTGTGATTATGAGAGAATTTGGGCAAACATCTAAAGATCTGTATGCGGATCAAGGACATGAATCTTCTCTCATATGCTTGACTGAATGCAACCCGGAAAGCCCTTTGCTATAATTTTAATCCTTCCTGATGACAGATAACTTCCCAAAATATGAAAGTCTTGAATTAGGAGCTCCCATCACATCCCATTTTCCTAATCTGCATGCAGATCAAATTTTGTTACTGGTTTTTTTCTGTTTGTAGTTTCCAGTGACACTTTCTAATGCTAAATGTTTGTCTTGCCTATGTTCCTCTATCCAATAGTGTACTGGTATATTGTCAGACTACCGAACATTCATTTAGGAGTTAATACTGTTCCTATTGAAGTCAATTATGAAACACAGATCCACTTCAATGATGCAGGACTGGGCTCATATAGCAGAAGTAGCAGCGAATTGTGTAGTTAAGTTTCCAAAATTGTTTCCTTTCTAAACTATCATAAAATATGTAGAAGCCTGTATACAATCTGTCATCAGTCAAACACAGATTAATGTGTATGTTAATATGTACTACTAGCTAGCTTAAAGGTGATCTGCAAAGGAAAGGAAAGAAAAAAATTAGACTTAAATGCCTGTGAAATATTTTCAATGCTTCCTGATTCACTGAAGGTGTCCTGAAAGACACCATACTCTAAGATATCCTAGACATGGATAGTATGAGTTGCAATAAGATTTTGGTTATTTGCAATATCATGATCTGGGAAACCTTCAGTCAACAAATTAAGACAAAGGTGATTTCAGAGAGAGGGAAATATATAAACTAAGAGTTTCCTTTATAATCGTACTATGATCAGATTCTTTAATATCTGACAGCATTTTTGTAATGTACCCAGTGCAACAGCTGAAGGAAGAACATTAAAGGCTTTTCTCCATCATGTACAATTTCCTTTCCTCCCTTTTAATAATTGTATCTTTTAAATGGATCCTCTTAACTTTTGCTCCTTGCCAATGCTGTTTTAGAATAGTAACTATTTTCCTTTGTTCTCCATTTCAATTCCAGGATTTTCATCTATCCCATGCTCCTTGTACAGGGAATCTCACATGAACACAGGAGAACTCAAGAGCTGTTACGACTTACCTTCAAAAATTCTGTCTCTGTTTCTTTCTCAGAAGCACCCACATAAGTGCTATGCAGTTTGGGCAGCTCCTCTTTGACGTAGGATAGGTCTAGTTTCTCCATCACTCTAGCTGGTAGGTAATGTTCTAGTCTAAAATAGGACATGCCATGCACCTATAAAGTGAAGCATTTTTATTCTTCATATGTTATTATAAGAACAACAATCTTTGTGTGTGTCTCTGTTTGTAAAGATGGGCTTCAGCTAAAACCGTGGATCTGAACTTTCAGACTGAGTGCGGGGAAGGAGCTCAGATTGTGAACCCAGAGCTAGAGCTAAATGTCACTTTTGGCCCTTCTCTCTATTCTACTATTTACTAAGACACTGGGTTTGAGACAACATCCATTAAATGACCAAACTACAATGCTGCATCCAAACCCCCACAAACATTGGAAGGGACAATGGGTTCAAAATCCAGATCCATATCTGAATTCTACGGCACAGGTTCAACATTCAGACCTGAAATTCTATGGCTGAGGCCCATCTCTACATGAAAGCATATCTGTGTTCTCTCTCCACTAGACTTCAAACAGCATAACAATCACAAACAGCAGATCAATTGAGTTCCCAAAGAACTGGAACATATTCAGCCCCAAATTATATCACAGAGCAAGTGCTGTAATTGAGTAGCACAAATAGCAGTTATCTGTAGATGAATGTACATCCTACCTCAGCCTGGTAATCTCCATACTCAGCCTGGAGGGCCAGGGATGCTAGCAGTAAAGTTGTCTCATCATCACAGTGCATCCTTTCCTCCAGGAGATCTTTCCGTAGCTGTAGATAATACTGGTGACATGTCAGAGCGTGCCTGGGGGAAAAACAACACACAATATTGCTCCTTTCTGCAATGCTTCTAACATTGTGCACATATAACCAGAGGAGGTGGGAGGAATTTAAAGATGGGGAAGGACTCTATTAAAAGGATGATGAGAAAATAATGTTCAGCTACTCACTGTATAAGACTGACATCATCCACGAAAAACTTAACGCGAAAGAACAAAGTGAAGTTGATTGTGGCTTTGCTTTTTTTTTTGGGTTCCTCTTTCCATCCTTCTGGAGCAACTTTAGTTAGTTTTAAGTCAGGATCAACAAAGAAAAATTCGTTGTCTGTAACATGGGTAAGAGGAAAGCATTTTCATAAACAGACACTTTCTCTGGCTGCAGACTTAAGATCAGCTTTACAATTTTGCAGTTCATTCTTGATGGTTAATATTCTATTAACTAGCAGAGAATTATAATGCACAATAAAATGAGCTGAATGAATGACTCAGTGGTTAGTAAGGAGAAAACGTATTTCACCATTTAAAACTCAACCCAGGATGTAGAGACAAGTATTTCTCTTCATGATGGATATATGATGGCCTACACGAAATGAGTTTGGAGGTCTTAATCCATTTCCTTGTGGCCAGAAAATTACATTACCAAACCCAACACCCCTGGTATGAGCTGGAAAATTTCAGTTTGCTCCCTAGCTTAAATGTACGGAAAAGACTATAATAAGTAAAAGCCTTAACACACTGAATAGAACTGTTTGGAACCCTGAATTGCTGTTCTGTGGGAAATTCCAAAAGTTAAAATAATCATTCCGAATAAGCATTCCACAGAGCGGGAATTCCAAAATTACAGTTAGAAAAAAATTCTAAACAATATTTCACTTTCTCTACATGTTTCCCAGACTCCCCAAGCTATATGGAACCTGCCCGTCCACAAGGTGGGGAGACAGGCAACTTGGGGAGTCAGAAGCCTAGAAGTCCATTGGAAACCTTATAGACTTCTGTCAATTTTGGCAACATCAATTTTCTGAATCAGTATTTTCCTGTGGAAAGATCTTCTACTGGAAAATTTCTGATCAGCTCTTATACTGAATCACTAAGGGCACAGTGCTGCCACCTGTATATTGACTAATACCTCTCTACACAAGTAGCCCTACTGATGTCAGTGGGAATACTTGCATAGTAAGGTTCTGCTAAGAAAGAGTAATGTTAGCAAAAGTATTTTGTAACAGAGTATTTTGATCAGACCCAAAACCATCTCCAAGAGGTCCCTGTTGACCAGAAACATATAAAGTGAAAAACGACTTGGAGGAGGGAAGAAAATGCGAAGTAACAAAGATAAAGGGCCACCCTGATTCTCTTATTGTTATTCAAGTTGTGCAATACCATACTAATTTAAGCAAATGGATCTGTTCATGAAGCAAGGTAAGGGTGGCAAAGCCTGACCCTAAATCAACGGACTTATCATAAATGATTACTCTGGTCTCCCATCCATCTCCAATTTTCCTTTGCCTGTCTCCAACACCGCATACTTAGCCTACTCGAGTAACTGTACACCTCTCCAGTTAAATTAAAACATTGTTCTTACCTTTTAGGCTAGCCAAGCCAAACAAGTGATGCTCCACTAAACCAACATGGGCTACCACCATATCAAAAACATCTTTGCAAATAGTTTTGGTATCACAGGTCAGCTCCAGCCTCTGCCCACTTAAAAGCATTATGTTTACTTTCCGCCTGGTATCCTCATTCTTCCCTTTCTTAGTCTGCATTTTGTGAAATAAAGTATCAGACCAGTCACATGTGTCATAAAGATGTATTAACGGTTTAATATAGTCCTACTACAACTTATTGCTGAATAGACCATTTCTTACCAAGATTGACTTTGGTAGATCCAAGGAGATGAATGGCTCAATGGTCATTTTCACAAACTCGGGGCCAAAGAAATTCTGCAAATCACAGAAGTCTGAATTAACTCTTTGTGTTTCTAAAGCCAGAGACTGAGAAGTAATTAATTCTTAAAAGGTGAACTGGAAAGTTGAAATGAACACTGATTAAAACCTAGAAGTGTACACTGAATTGTTCCCAGCACCCTGGTTAGTTGGAAGAATTCAGCTGTGTCCATGTGACCTACGTTACGTTGGCTGCTATGGCAAAAATATTCCCCCCCCCAACATTATTTATATATTTCAATATTACACACAGCTAATTTACTCCTATGCACAAGAGTGAACCTGCTGCCATGTCATCTTCAGATGGCCATGCCTGATGTCCAGATGTTTGGGAATCTGACATTCTCTGACAGTTAAAATCTTCAACAGTACCACTCCAACAGTGACGTGCATCATTTATAGGCTTAGTTTTATTAAACCATCCTTCAGTTAGACTAAAAAACCGCCCAACAACCTACACTCGCAGACTCACGAGCTCACAAAAAACCCTGATGCGACCTAAGACTCTTATCCTGCAATGCTGTTCTGCACAGGTTGACCCCGTGCCAGAGTGAATCCTCACAGAAGCAAATGAGGCTCTGCATGCACTCAAAGATCTACCTTGTGCAGACCAGCCTGCAGGACTGGGATGTAAGTGTCATCATTGCAGGAGTTTCAAAAACACAACAGAATCCGGCTTATAGTTAAGTAAACTAAATAACTTTACCTGAGTTCAAAGCTGCACAAAGTTCTCAGTCCAAGCAGTTATTAAAGGAGGGCACTGGTTAACTTCACTACTTCTAGAATATGCCTACTTCCCTGTTCTCTTTAGGAAGTCACACAGGGGTTTGTCTTTTGAGGGGAGAGGGAAATACCTGGAGGCCTGAGGTTTTACCTGCTAATATATAATATTCTCTGGAAGTATTTAATACAAATGCCTACATGGTAGCTCATTTAGAAAAGCAAAGAATTTGTCCAGTTTAGATCCTAGATGAACTACTTGGCGAAATGCTGTGGGCCAAAGAGAGACACAGAGGGGACATTATCCTGGGTCATGAACAGGAGCTGGGATGGCGGAAGAGCAGTTTTATTTTTTTTTAAGCTGATACAGTTCAGGGCACGCAGTATCAGAGGGCCTCAGACTGACTCCTCCTAGCATAAGGCACTCTATTTGCATGTCTGAGTCGCCTTCTCTCCTCCAACCCTCAGACCCTGCCTATGTTTCAAGATGGCAGGAGAAGGACCCGAGCTCAGCAGGAGAAAGAGAAACTTGTACAGAGACTCAGTAGGGGGCTGGCCTATGGCTGTGTGCCCCAGATCCCCAGACCTCTCTTCTCCTTGGTAGGCACCCTCTTATAACCTGCTGGGGATAGAGAGAACCAAACTCTGTTACAAGGGAAGAAGTTGCTGTTGCTTTCAGGTCATCCTCCCTGGTGAGGGACAGGGGAAAAGATTTCCTAGGCCCATTGGGGAAAATGAGAATCTACAGAATGATTAGAGTGAGCGAGAGAAGCATGTATGGGGTGAAGATGAGATTTAATTAACAGGTGATTGGAGAACCAACAGAGAAAATGGATTCCAGAACCTGACAGGTAGTGGCCCCCATTAGTTCCACTATTTAGTTCCCCATTTAGTTCCAGCATTCAGAGAGATTAACTAGAAAGAAGCATTTATCACCGTTATAAATCATGAATGATAACTGGCAGGGGACTGGGGGGAGAGGCGTTAGGGGACCGAGGGGAGGAACTGTAATTAAGATTGGCGTGACTGAGACCCTGCTGTTGTCAAAGCCAGACACAGTTGTCCTAAGACATTTGCTTAATAATCCCTGTGCTGTTCGAACACATAGCATATGGAATGCCCACAAAAATGATTGAAAAAAGCAGAGCATACCAGGACAGTAGGAATGAACAACCCCTAATAAATTGCTTGTAGCGCTATTTGGCAGTGAAGTAGTGAACAGCTGTGACATTTAAGTGGGGAAGATTTGTTTTTTAACATCCCATTAAGCTAAATAGGTCTCTTGATGCTGTTTTAGGATGCATGGGTACAGAATCCGCAAGGCTTACACGAGGGCTTTCTTTCCAATCAGAAAAACCAGCTAACATTATATTTATTTTGTGAATGGCAGCTTCGATTCTGGACAAACAGAAGTGACTTTGGAACCCTAAATACCATACACTTGAATTTCAGTCTTCAAAATAAGTTGAGTCAATGTGTCACCAAAATGAATATTAGGAGTGCAAACGTGCTAAAATGTTACCCTCAGTTTTCTTTGGGTCATGGCTGTTTCCAACGCTATCTCTCTCAGAGGGTCTCTAGTGATGTCCAGCATTGACGTCCTACCCAGGTCTCCTGGGTAGAGGCTTAGTCGAGACTGCCTAAGAGCCATTCTAGCCTGCAACTGTATCATTTCCTCTTCTTGACGCTTTAACATTATTTCTTGGCTTATCAGGTTGCCTTCAGGTGCTGCTTCATACTGCCTACTTAGTTGGAGGAGAGGAAAAAGATACAGTTATGATTAAAATACAGTTAAGCACTAAGACACCATGGTGATAGGTACAGAGTAAGAACCTAGACGAGACAAAGCGGGAAATCTAGTGTAATTATTTTTTGTGACATTTATTTATTCAGCAACTGAGGAGTTAAGGCAGAATATTCCCAGACTGAAACAGCCTACAGCAATATATTAATATGGAAAATACCAGGAATACTCCAAGTTTCCATCACTGTTTGTCATTTATTGTATGGGAATAAATGTGCAATTGTAGTCTCCCTACCAAAAACACAATGCCACCAAAAAAAAACAACAACGAATCTATAGCTGGAAAAAACCTAAGAATGTTCTGAAAAAGATCAGACCTCTCTTTCCAGCAAGAGGACTGGATAAGTATGTTTTAAAGTCTGGCATTCAAAAGTATCCGGAATGCATAAACTAGACAGCATTTAACAGCCTTACATAATACTTTCAACTATATTTCTGTAGCACGTCTCTATTAATGACTTAGATGGGACAGTAAGACAAAACTTATTTGCCTGAATCAGATACAGTTTAAAACATTCGGCATCCAGATTCCTGTAAAAAGCTGCATTTTAGTGTTGCTCACTCTGCTGGAAAGGGAGATCTTGACTTTTAAAAGCTGAGAAGTCAATTTTGCCCTTTTGCTGGCTTTCGGTAATGTCTATATAATGAAGAGTCGGGATGGGGGGAAGACATTTCTCCAAAGTGGTATTTGTGAAAGACTCAATGCCTCCGACCTATCATTTGAGGGCAGACAAAGCTCTGAATCAAGTACTCTAGCCATCCAATGAGCCTGCCAGGAAAAAGAGGAAAGAACTACTTTTCTTAAGCCAAGAAACAAAAACAAACCCCAAACCACTCAAACCATAAAAACAAAACAAGAACAA
Organism: Chelonoidis abingdonii; assembly: GCF_003597395.2. Classification (NCBI taxonomy): domain Eukaryota; kingdom Metazoa; phylum Chordata; order Testudines; family Testudinidae; genus Chelonoidis; species Chelonoidis abingdonii. The sequence goes on along the minus strand of NC_133773.1, from coordinate 20,780,834 downwards.
ACAAAGTCATTGCACAGAGGAAAAATATACTTTTTTGTGCAAAAGCTATTTTCAAAACTTCTTTATACATCAAAAAAGGGCACAAATATACTTGATTTCTTCTCTTTTGCAGACTCCTTACTCAAAAGGAATCAAATGTGTGTGGTATATATCCTTGGGACCCATAGCCAAGACATTTCCATTAGTGAAAAGCACCTCACCTGCTCCCTCTGGGAAGGGGAAGTCCTGTAGCAGATAAGAAGTCTGCTGGGACTGGTCTCTGCATGGGTGCACATGAATGAGGCAGGGCATACCGGAGCATTTCCCTTCAAAGGTATGTCTACACTGAAAACTAAGGTGTAATTGTAGTGCAGGTAGGCAAAGCTAGCTAACACAGGTAACAATAGTAGTAAAGATATAATGGCAGAGGCTTCAGCACTGATTGGCTGCCCCAGTACAAGCCAGGGACTCTGTTTATATACTTGGGTTGCTAGCCCATGCCGCTGTGTCTTCTCTACTATCTCACTCATGCTAGCTAGGTTAAAGCTAGCACCGGTTTAACTACCCGCACTACAATTACACCTTACATCTGCGCTGCAGACATACCCCAAGAGAGCTCCCTGAGGCACACTGCCTCCTGATGCTCTTGCTGGGTACCAATCAATCTCTTGGATGTCATAATTTCAGTCATTCTCCAGTCCCGCAAGCAGTTCCTAGCCAAAACAGGGAAGCCAAGACCTGACGTTCCTGATGTTAAACACATACAAAAAGGGGGGAGACCCCCCAAATACCCACACTCACTCTCTCCTCTTCAGGCCATCTTTACAGATCATAAAGCAAGTAAAAAGCATGCTCACAACATCTTTTTTTTTTTAATCTTTGACAATCATCTTTAAATTTGAACTCTTGTTAGCTTACATGTATGTCAATTGTGACCAAATACTAGGGTGATGAGTATCACAGAAATAAATCATCTTAACAGTTACATACCACAACGAATTATGAATTCAGATAATTACACCTTTGTGAAACTGTAGTTAAGGTTTTCCATTATTATTTATTACTATCAAGGGTAAACACATGTCATAAAAATACAGTCTTTCACATTAAAATCTGATTTACAGCCTTCGAAGGCAAGAAAAGAATATTGTTGTATATATTTAGACTTTTAAAATTAATTGTTAGATCTAAAAAGCAGACGAATTTAGAACAGATAAAACCAGCTAAGCAGATGGTACATGTTATGGAAAAGTGTGTGTGTGTGTATATATGTATGTGTGTGTACATACATACATACATGTATACATACACACACACACACACACACTTTTCCATAACAGTGATTCTAATAAATAAAATGCTAAGAATACGGCAATTATATCGACATAAAATTTGGATATTATGTTAAATCTGCTTCACTTTGGACATTAACTGGCATAGAAAATCCTCGCAACAAATTGCTTAAGATACTAGTGTGTTTTTTTAAATGGAGGCTTGGGTGAAAAATTGAGTAATTACAAAAAAAGCTATTTACTTAATCACCTAATCTGCAGCTTCTGTTATATTGTTTCCCCACCCATATCTCCATGCTTTGCTCCAGCCTACAGCAGACCTAAGTGAATATTCATGCAGGATCAAGTAATGATATAAGCCTCAGTCCCACAAAGACTTACATACATGCTTATCTTTACATACAGAGTAGTTCCCTGCTGTGAAACTATTAAAGTAGTTCCCCATTCCTGCTGTGGAACTATTCACAGTGGACAAAGTTAAGTATGTGTATAAGCCTGGGTAGGATCAAGATTAAAGGTTGGGCTTTGGCTGAGATAAGCCACATTTTGAACACGGGTATCTCTAGAGTTAGCAAGTGGGATATGAAAATACGAGATAAGTTTCAATAGGCTATATCAGGAATTGTTTGCCACTCGAATTGCAAAATGACTTTTGAATAACATATCTACACTATGGTGACTAATATTATTATTTGAAAAAAATATATATACCTATATATTCATTTATTTTTGAGGTACAGCCTGTGCATAATGCACGTAAGCAGATCCACATTTTTATTAAAGGTTTGTTTGCTTTTTACATTTAAAGCTTGGAGGTATATTGGGCAAATGCAACACCTGCGCAGATGCAGCTGACTTAACTGTTAAGGTAAATGAACTACAAATAAAGGATCCTAGCTTTGCATAGGGAGCCAGCATGATTCAGCGGATAGGTCATCAGAAGGGCATTTCCCTTCCATTAAATGGAGAGGATTCCTGCTGCTGACCAACTTTTGTAAAGAACATTGAGATGTACAACTCTTTGCAAGGGCCAAATATTATGATTGTGCCAAAAATCCTCTGCTGCACTGCAACACTGTACAACCACATGGCCTAACCCTAGGACCATAATATCAGCCTGGATTTTCGGTCACAACCCTTTGTTTCTTGGTCCGTGAACTGAAGTCAGATCTCAATGAGTTACTTATTAAGAGTGCTGGTGGATGACAAGTCAAGTGGCAGATCAATTCCTGTAACAGTGGGAAATGAGTTAACTCATCACCCAATGTACTTACCAAGAAACTACCAGGTATTGGATCAGAGAAGGAAGCAAGGGAAAGGGATGAATCAGGTCATATCTAACGAACAGTGCAGCAGAAAGATCAAGAGCAGGACTGACTGAGATAAGACATACTGAGAGGGATAGAGCTGGAAATGGAAACCTATCAGCTATTTAGAAAGGAAAGGCAGCAGTGGGAGAGGGAGTAGATCTGTATCGGCTGCTGCCCCTGGAAAAAGAAAGGAAGTAGAAATAAAGAAGAAAAGAGGAAAATAGACACAAAGGAAGAATATACATTGCTATGGTTACTGACACCATTCCAAGAGGCTTAGACAGAGGACACTAGCAATACTCATCACAGAACACAAAAAGGATTACATGTCTATGGTTTCTGCTAGCTTATTACTAGACTGGCCCATGTGAACAGCACACTTTTGATAGGCTGAAGGTTCTGAACAATGGTACCAATCTTCTGACACACTTTATATATTTCTATTATCCCAAGTTCTGCACCTATTACAAACCTGCTCTTTTATAATGGTTGTTGCAAGCATAATTAAGCAGGCTGCCCTTAAGGGTATGCTACAAGAGCAGTGAATTTTATGAACAAGATACAGAGAATTGTGTTTGTATAGAGATTATCTCTGAATAGTGTCAATCAAAACAAAGAAATGTGCCATCAAATGCTAAAGTGACCACTATGCCATAACTACTCATATACACTGCACAGTAGCCTGAATTCACAGGACAAAGAAAGAACTAACAAGTACACGCAAGATTCCAGCCAACTGGACATTTTTCGTGGATGGATGAATAGGGTAGGGTTGATTTACAACCTGAAGTAGGGAACAGCATCTTGAAAAAATTAAAACCTGGCAGTTTGCTCTCCTTAGAGGTGTGTGTGTGCGGGGGGCCAGGGAGGTGGGGTGGGGTTTTTTGCGGCACTGAAATGTACTTCAGTAGCTAAAATTTCCATAATACGAGAAAGTGCATCTGAACTCTGAGAAGTGTTTTTGTAAAAATGGCACCTTCTTACTTCACAGATCTGCTCTCTGAGCTGTACTGTAAGAGCTCTCTTCAATGTCAATAAGAAATTATGGCTACTTTTTACACTTGTAAGCTCTGCGAAGTCCATACATCTATTGGAGAGTGAACTTTTTTCTATTCTGCCTCATACAATCAATAGTAATGTTAACAAAGCTTCTACAGCAGGATCAAATTCTGCTCTGGGTTTTATCTGCGCAGCTCCACTGTTTTCAGTGAAGCTTCTAAGCTACAACTGAGAGCAAAGTGTGGTTTCAAAATCTTTATACTTGAAGAATCCAGTTTGACTTTCAGACCTCAGATGCATTTGCTGGGCGGGCAGTTAGAAAAGCGATGTCTGAACTTGGGAAGCAAGAAAGATTATGGAAATCATTAAAAACAATAAACGTTGTACCCAACATTGCTCTTTTTGAGTACTTTTTCAGAGCAAAACAGCACTTCAAATAAAAGTGGAACGATGGGCTCAAACAAACTCTGGAGCCAAATATCACTGAATCTAAGATCAGAACAGCTCTGAACTTTGCAGCTCAACTCATCTTAAGCAAAACAAGTGATTTGCATTTTCAAAGCAGTATTTTCCCCTCTAGATTTAATATAATACAAATTACTACCATTACATTTACAAATCTTAAAAGAGAGATATAAAGGAAAGCAAGACAATAAAGTGAACTAAGAGAAAGCATGTTCTCACTGCCTTAAAGAAGGACCTTTCACTGGACAAATCGGCAGCACTTCAACAGTCTGAGTCACTTTCATATCACATATTCCTTACCATATCCAAAATGCCTTGTAAACAAAAGCAAAAGATCTCACCCTCTCGCACTGCCTACCTACTACTGCTGCTTTATCCTGCAGTTCAGTCATAATGTCCAATTTGTGACTTCACCATCATTTCTATGATAATTCTCACAGGATTTAGCAGCAGCAGCAGTAGTCAAACAGAGGAAAATGATAGTAAAGGAAATGTAGAAAGTTATAAGATTACTCTTTGTGTAGAAAATAGTTCCCTTTTTCCCATTTACTCTGGTAGGAAAGTCTCTTTTGATTTGGAGATAGAACAAGAAAAGACACCATAGAAACATACAACACTATTTTCCAATGGGACTCCACGAAACAGGAATCTGTAGCAGATTACTATAAAACTTGCCTTAAAAGCTCATGACCTGGCCAAAAATCTCCTACATCAAGAAGAACCAGATCTCTAATACATTCTACACACCTACTGTTTGTGTACATGTCTATACATTACATACATGTGCATGCACTGTATGTGTGTGCAAGTATATATAGTCATGAAACACAACGTGTCTACTCAGTTCCTGCAGAATGTCTCCTACACACTAATACACACACAAATAAACAAAACATTTTGTACAGAATAATGTAATTTCACACAAAATACACATGTAAAAATGTGATAGCTGTCAAATGAAGCATTGAAAAGTTTGGAAATGTCAAAATTAAGATTGCTCATGCAACTTTAATTCTGCTCCTTTGGGCACATGTGTTAAGACACAATATTTAATTACATGAGCACTCATTTGTCCATAGGACCACTGCTTAATTCAGGGCACTGAGTGTACAGTGCACAATGCACAAAGTAGATATTCAACTTTTATTTTCATCTGACTGTTCAATGTGTGGCTCTCTGCTTTGGTCACTGCCTACCATCCTAGACATGAGGGATTCTCTGGTCCTTTTAAGGAGCCCTTCTACAGTCACTGAAATGGCTCCCATTTCCAGATATGTTTTCCCTTTCTGCATGGGATGAGGCAGGACTGCTTTGCAAACTGTACCTTAATACGTATGTGTTCACAGACATCTTACAGAATGAGGCAGGGATCCAGACACCAATATACCTCAAACAGTTGAGGCCAAGAGTTGTTAAAACAGCATTTTCCTACTCTCTTACTATACAAAAATATCTGAACCGCTTTCAGTTGTACTTTCCAGAGTGATTTGTCATCTGGCAGAGAGGAGACATGAGAAATTTAAGCCTGAAAGGTGAAAGTTTGTGAAAGCTTTAAGCAAGTGAAAAAAATGGCACTTTAGAATGGAAACTCTTATATAACCTTTAGTATATAGCAGATATTGCAATATACTCTAGCTAGAAGATACATGATGTAGGACCTGCTTTTTCAATTATACCAATAACATACCATTTTAATGAAAAAGCTGACAGGAAAAATAGTTGTATATAGTGTTGTTGTAGCCAACACTATATACTTGGTCCTTGGATATTACAGAGACAAGGTAGGCGAGGTAATATCTTTTACTGGACCAACTTCTGTAAAACCCTCTCTGAGCACACACCCCTAGTTGTCACTTACTATCCTACACTGGAATCCACAAGGAGTATCATCAAACAACTACAACTCATATTTGATGAGGACCCCATCCTGAAAGAAATCTTTCCTGAGCCCCCTCTTCTGGCCTTCAAACAACCCATCAACCTTTTCAAGCTCATTGTCAAAAGCAAGCACTGACCAGGACACATTAACTCAAAGTGACACCAGACCCTACCAGAAAAACAGATGCAAAACCTGCAGACATATCTCCACTGCTATAATGATCAACACTCCTCACAACGTACCCGTCAAGGTGTCTGTCACAACTTATGAGGTACCTCATCCAGTGCACGAAATGCCCCAACAACAACTATGTGGTGCAACTAGTCACTACGCTCTCGAATGAACTCACACAGGAAAATGATAAAAGACAAAAATGCCCTATCACCTGTGGGTGAAAACTTTTCACAGAGAGATCACTCTATGGCCATGTCTACATTGCTCTTTCGTCATTAAAATTTTAATCATTCAGGGGTATGGAAAAGGCATCTCCCCGAATGACAAAAGTTGTAACAACGAAAATTGCTGGTGTAGACAGAGTTTCGGCAGCAGGAGATGCTCTCACAGCGATGAAGCTGATGAAGCCCCAAGAAGGGGTGGTTTTATTTTGTCGCTGGGAGAGTTCTCTCCCAGTGACAAAGAGCATCTACACTACACACCTTACAACGGTGTGGCTGCAGTGGCACTGCCATACTGTTGAGAGGTGTGCAGTGTAGGCATAGCTTGTAGCCGACTTATCAGTCCTCATCCTCAAAGGAAACCTGCACAACACTTTCACAAGATGAGCCTGGGAGCTTAAATTCATAACTTTGCTCAACTCTAAAAATTACCTCATCCACCTTGTCTTAGAAAGAAACAGTGTCCACTCTACAGTATGATACATTCTGGTGACTGTACACCATGGATAAAATGGCCCTACCAGTCAGTTTAAAATTATGCATAGTGTTACCTGTACAGACAATGAACAATAGCTTATAGTCATCTGTCTGCTGTCTGCAGTAACTATCCTGCTGTGTGTCCCTTTGACTCATTCAGCAGTCACATTATAATAAGGGAATGATTAAAAAATGAACAATTTTTCTATAGTCCTTCAGGGTGTCGACATTTTCACTAACGCTTATTTTAAAAGGCATGCCTGAAGTAAAAAATGATTACCATACCTCCTAGCAGAAGATATTACCTGAGTCTCTGATAATTAAGACAAAAATTTAGGGCCCAACCCAACTTCCATTAATCAGACTCTTACTTGCCATGATTACATTTCTACCAGGATGTGTCATGAGACTTCTATTGGAAGCAATACCCACTGCTGAAATGCTGCCACCTCTAGAGCAGAATAGGGCACATGATTTACTACTACCTGCAACACGAAACGGAAGTTTAGGACCGATAGTGAAATAAATGATTTGACTGCAGCTAAAGAATAGTTACTGAGAGAGAGAGCGAGGACTGTAAAATATGATGATTTCATGCAGTTTACTTGACCTTAGAGGATGAACTTGACTTGATGGAGAGGTATCATCAGCTTCTGGTAAAGCAGCACCGGAGTCATTTCTCTTTAAACCCTCATTTCTTCTCACTTGCACATAAAAAGGAAACACAGATAAATTAATACCTGAATAGGCTAGAAACCACGTAAAGGTAATCCTACCTAAAATTCAAGGATTTATCAGACACATGAGATTACTTAGAAAGGATCAGTTTCATATGCACTGTACAATGGCATTACAGTATTAGAGAAACTGGCATTAGGAAGTCAATTTCAGTTTTCAAAGAGATCCTATTGTTCTCCCTCTGATGAGAGCTGCTGCATAATCTTTTGAAGAAACAGGTTTGCAAGGAGTTTAAAATACAGAATTGTTAATATACTTCTCTAACTTCAAATGTTTCATTGTCAGCTGAGGCTTGAGATAGCTGAATACACGGAGGCAAAACTGATCTGTAGAAAGTTATCATGTGCCCTGAATAGTTTCACAGAAGCTGGTAAACATTATCTGACTCAGAGCAAGGGAGTTAAAAATCATTATCTTGTGGAGCTTCCACTTTTTATTTTTGCCTGGATTCTTCTCCCTCTCCATGGTTTATGAAATACTGGATTCTCCTTTCTGACAAAAGAAGTCCTATTTATTAATGTGGTCTCCATGAGAAAGTCAATATTTATTCATAGTAACAATAGAGATATTGCAGTTAGGGCACAATTCTGCAAGATGCAGAGAGCTCTACTTTTAACTCCCACTGTCTTCAATAAGAGGGGATGGCCCTCAACCCGTCGTGGGAGGTATTCGGCAGCTTGCAGAATATATTTCCTAAGTATATGAAAACAGCAGCAGCATTCTCAGATATGCATCATTGATTACTGCTGTGCCATCTAAGTGGTTCCCAAACTTTATTGGTTTACATACCCCCTTCTTAAAAAACTGATTTTTAAAGTACCACATGCAAATTTCTCCTTTTTGTGTGTCCATTTGTTTTAGGCCTTAATAGACTTAAGTACTTCCAGACTCTACAGTAAAATAAAGGCCCAAGAAATCCTAAAGCGTTTGATTATAACTAGGGCTGGCCAGAAAACAAGAATTCCATTTTATGAAAAATTTTGAGGTTTCCATATGTTTTTGTTCTGATGTGGAACAAAACCAAGACCTTTTGAAACAGAAAGAGAGACCACCCCAGAACAGCTAGTAGCTTGGTGCTTAGCACTTGTATCTATGACATAGTAGACCCAGGTGAGTACCCTAACCACAGAGGCATTTCTCTGTATTTCTCTCTCTGGTTTTGACTAGAAATTTCATCCCAGGCCTCAGAAACCTTCTCTACAAAAAATTAATCAAAAGTAATATGTTTCTGCAGAAAGTTTTGGTTCTGATGAATCAGCATTTCCCAACAAAAGAGTTCAAAAAAAGTTCCCGACCAGCTCTAATTATAACATCCTTTTTAGACATCTCAGGTTTTTAGACAGGGCATGAAAAAGAAATACAGTGAAGCAGTCATTATTATGTACGATTTGTTAACTCAAATTACAAGAAACATTTATGATGTCCTGTCATATTTTGGTGTGTGTCACTGAACTATGTCAATGGCTTGAGTCTGTACCTTGTCTAATTTAAATGGGAAGCTCCTGTTAATTCTCATCTGGATTATGGCTGAACAGGAGCTGAGTTCACATTGCTTCCCTTTACAAAACTTAAATAAATACAAAACGGAGTAGTTATTGGGGGGAGGGAGGGGGAGTGGCATGAATGAGGAGGGAGTCTGTGGGTAAAAGGGCAAGAGGCTCTTGTGTGGTGCGTGCAAAAAAGACAAAGGGGACTCAGAGGGGAGAGGGCTCTGGTAAAGGTGGGTGTATAAAAAAAGGGAACGTGGCTCAGAGGGGGAAGAACATGTGTGCGTGCGTACGGGTTGTGTGTGTGTGTAAAAAGGGAAGGAAGCTCAGGGGAAAAGGGTGTGTGTGTGTGCGTGTGTGTATAAAAAAGGGAAGGGAGCTTGGGGGGAAGGGTAGGGAGGCAGGAGAGTGATGGCTGGAAGTGGGGCCTTCTGCTCCAGGAGGCCTCTTGCTCCTCAACAGCTCTGCCCCCTCCTACTAATCAATGCCCCTACATGCCTGTAATCCTGGGCAAATTTCATAGGGGCTCATCCTGCTGTGAGAAATCTCAAATTGCAGCCAGCTGGCAGCTCTCTGTAGTCCTGTAGCCAGGCTTTCATCCACAGGCCCCAATCAACCACCCTCATCCCCACCTTCCCTAGGGAGAAAAGAGGGAATTATCCATGTGCCTCCATCTCTGAGCCCTGCAGGGGCCAGACTGCAACTTCTGAAGGGCAGGAAGTGCAGGTAGCTAACTGGGTAGGGGCTCTTTCCTCTCAGGGCTGAGGTTGCAGGCTTTGCAGCCACGCTGAACTCGCCCTGTATACGAGCATCTTTTTGGACAAGAGGCGCTCTGGTGGCACAACAGGGAACTTCACGAGTTTGCCTCAGTAGCTTGAGCTGTGCGACTCAGGGCAAGGTGGAGGGTAGGCCAGCCAGATGCGCACCAGATGAGAAGACAGCACCCATCTGCACGTCACACTGCACAACACACTACTAAAGAAAAGTACTTTGTTGGCATGAGTGCTACTCATTGTTACAGTTGAAAGCAGGCATTTTCTGTAGTGGGTGCAGGGACTGATTGTTTGAAACTGATGGACTTTTGTTTGTTTGTTTATTTGAAGACATTTTGGCATGTCACTTCCAGCAAGCTCACATGCATGTACCAGAGTTTGGGAACCTTTGATCTAAGTACATTAAAGTCTTCTCCATTTTTCCCAAGGATTGAAAAACATAACAGTAGTTCCAAGGAGGAACACATTTCATCAGCCCCCTTAAGCAGATGTAGCCATTATGGCCAGAATGCAATTCTCATTTCAAATGACATCAGTGGGGATATAATTACATGCACTGAGATTCAGACACCATACGGTTCTCAGATGAGATGGAAATTCATTTACCAAACCGTATGTCTATAATTTTCCAGTTATAATATCCCCGAACTGAAATGCATTCACCTTCAGGAGTTTATGCAATCATAGCAAGTGATTTACTCTCAAGGTTTCACACATTTATTTTCTCTCTCTCCCAATTGTTCTTTGTAATACTAATGCAGCCAGAACAAAAAGTCAAATGGTTAAACGACTAATAAGCAGTAAAATATTAGTGGTTTGAACTGAAAAACTTTGTGCTGTGGTGTGCTGGCTATATTATGTACTTCCCTGTCATTTTGACCATATCATCCCATTTTCTAAGCCTCTCACAGTTTGGTCAAGCTCTTTGCCCTTACCTTCAAAGCTCTGTACAAGTCTGTCCTGTTACTTCTCTGCTTCAATTCATTCTACACTCTTGCTCTCTGTGCTACTCCATTTCCTCTTACTCCTGCATCCTTGTTTTGTCTACTCTTGCATTTCTGTCTTTTCATTAGCTCAGAACATCTACTCTCATCTTGTGCATAGAAAAGCCTCTCCCATCTCTGGGTACTAACCACTTTCCCTTCACTTCAACACTAGCCTTTAAAAGTCCCTGCTTTTACAAAACTTTTCTAAATTAAAACCTCCACCAATGTCTCCATGCCTCCATACAGTTGTCTGGTATCACATATTTATCTGAGTCACAATATAAACTCAGTGGGTCAAAATCAGAGAAGAATTTAGCTTCATGTCTTTCATAGAGGACTATGTACAGTTATGTCACTCTATAAATACTACTGAAAATACTGCTACTATTGAAAATTCATGACAAGACTTATTTACAACAAACACTGTAAAAAAAATGCAACTCCAATATTCCAGATCCAAACCTATACCAAACAGAGTACAAACCATGCTGAACTACGTACGACAATCTCATATAATTACATCTTCATACTGTTCTTAATTACCAAATTTTCTAGTATGGGTTTTTGTTTTCTGTATACTCATTGGATTTTGTTTTAAATCTTCCTCATGTGTGCATTTGTTTACTTTCTTTTGAGCTGGTCCTTATTTTATTTGTCACAGCTCTTACCTTGCCTGAAATCTGGCTCAGAAGAAGTAATCGATGGACTTTCACTGGAGGTACTATAGACATCACTGTAGTAAGATTTGTACCTTTTCAAAGGTTCTAAAAGTTGAAAGAAAAGTGTTAGGAAAGCAAAGGAGCAAAAATTCTTAGGCAAAATCAAACGTGAATAAGCATTTTAAGCGACCCCCTCAGGACGTCTAAACATTTCTGTGGCCACAGTTTTAAAACATAAGAACAGTCGCCAAATACTGTGCTGCCCCATCCTGCCTGAATATCCTCCTTGATCCTGCACACTATTCAGTCTCCCTTTCCTCCTTCTAATCTCTCAGCAGACCCCCTCTTTCCAAACTCTCTCCTACAATGACTCTCATATTGAACTTATCACTGTTAGTTCAATTAAAGCCAAAGCTAGCCAGTACTGAGTACAATGGGACCTTTCTGGGGGGAGGGGGACTCTGACATTTCTGTAATAAAAATAGAATACTATGTATTAAAATATTATTGTGGGATATGATGGTATGTACTCTAATTTATACGACTTGTGGAAATACTGGCACTCAAGTTTCTCTAGTCTGGTCTTGTACTGCATCTCAAGACAGCTGCCCTGTGCCTGAGATAGGATATATATTTTTTTTACATCATGTCGAAGGACCATCATGGAGCAATCTGGGGTTCTCTCTTTGAATGAGCCGACTACTAGCATGCGGGCAGACCACCAGAGAGGAAGCTGCTAAGCAGTTGCGGTAGAGAGGAACAGCAGCTTCTCCCAGCGCTGCCAGCTCAGACCAGAGCCGTTCCTGGAGCAGTAGGTGAGGCAGTGATGGAAAGCCGCTGAGAAGGCTGCACCCCTTGTCACCTCCCTATGGTGACAGGGCGGATTTAGATGCTTCAGTTTGAGGCATCCTGAAGGGTCATAGACTGGACACCTCTAGACTGTAAATTTGCTTACACTACAGTATTATAATAATATAGTGGATCCAGTATACATAATACTGGGTAAAATCATGAAGTCCTTTTCTCAAGTCCCTACTCAGGCAAAATTCCTATTGACTTCCAAATGTGGTCCATTGATTTAACTTGGGAGTGGAATGGAAGTTTTGCCTGAATAAGTAAAAAACAGAGATTCCCAACTCTCACAATATTCAAGCCTCAGCTCCTGGCATCATCCAATTGATTATGTAAGAATCTTAGCTTTCATTTTAAAAATGAAAGCAAGTTTCAAAGGACTGTACTCCATAAACCACTCAGGCTAGAAAGTCTTAACACCATGTCCCTCTGAAAGGCTCAAAACCAGAAACAAATAGAAAGAACCATTGGTGGGGGTCCATCTTGTGAGTTTTGAATGCCTGGAGTTAACAATGTTGAAATACTGAACAGGGACTTCTGGATTAAGCCCACTCTGCAGTAATAGTCACGTTACAGTATAATGGGTAGTGTAATAATTTGTGTTTCTTGTATAAACTAATGCAATATTGTAATGTTTAGATTTCAGTGTTGTAACTAGGGTGGAGTCTCCTAATAGCCATAATGTCTCAATCATTTAACATCTTAGTAGATCCACCTTGACTTAAAATGTCTTATAAACAGAACCGGTGAGCTGTTAATGAAACTAAGTTACGAGGAGCAGCCACAATCCAGCAGTGAACAAAGTATTATGGCTTGCAAACCAGTGCTCATGTTGATCTGTATTTGGTTTGTACTTTTTCAAGCTGCCTGTCAAAATCAGCAAAGCACAACCTTACAGGCATTTAACAGTAATAGGACACATCATTTACCCAAGGCAAGATATGCAAGCCCAGACAAGTAACATACAGCAAGGTTCATCCCAGCCAACTGCACAACAGAAATTAAAGACCCACATTTAGCCTGGAATTTTGTCATCCTGAACACATGACTCAAATTACAGAGATACAGGTTTTCAAATGCAGTATTACACAAATCACTGACTTTACAAAGGTTAGAGAGAAGGAGGAAGAGAGTGAGAGATGGGGGAGTTAAACAAGTATTGCAGAGGGACAGAAACTTTGTTTAAGAAAGATGGCTAAACCATTTCAAAAGACTATTATTTAATAGGGAAAAAATCCAATACTTAGTGAGTTCTGCCCATTTTTCCCTTTAAAGGGACATAGCCAACTTAGATATGGCCCAAATTAAAACTGCGTAAAAAACCCAAGCTTTTATAAAACTTAAGGCCATTAGAAAGGTTTCCATATTTTTTTTTTAAATATTTCAATGAAAGCATTCCATTACAGTGTCTGAAACTCAAATATTGAAAATGAAATCGGGCTATAAACGAAAGCAAAATCAACATCCCTGAATTTTCACTGTTCAACAAAAATGCAAAAAATTAACCAAAGAACATAAAGTGACAAATAAGTCAGATTTTAAAGATTTTTACTCTTTCAATAATTTAAAGGGTTATTAAGACACAAATATGTTCATTTAAAATAGATAAAACCCAATTTTGTTCCCACTGAAACCAACAGCAAAACTTCCAAAAACTTTAAAGGTGCAGGCCCATGATATTTAAGACCAATGTTTCCTTGAAAAAGCTGACAAAATACCTGTCGCTTCTTTTCTGTTGCAACCATGAAGTTGTCGAAATAATTCTACACTTATGTTAGCATACATTATTACAAAGGAAACACTTAAGCTGGCCCTTGTACCCAGCCACACAAACATGATTCAGAAATCCTGTGATTTAAAATTATGGTCTTTTTTTCCCTCCGTGAGAAGCCAATTTACAAAATCTTTGTGGAATTCTTTATATAAGTGAATGAAACATTATCTCCAACATATCAAATAATTTTATTTTCCCACTCTTCAGCCACTAAGATATAATTTTTGAACACTGGTCTAACACAAAATTCAACCCTCTCCATACTGGACATACCAGTCATGACAATCCATTTTACCAGCACTAACTTTTTAAAACTATACTTAAGTATGAGGATTACACGTATAGTTGTGAGATGTCTGAACAGGGCCTTTTTTGCTGTTACACGCAAACAATACATTACATTCCTCACTTATAGCAAACTCTCAGATCTCCTGCTAACTAAACCTATGTACAATAGGGTAAGTAACTAAGAGATTGGAAGACAAAATATGTATTTCGTTGCCTTTGTAAGATTAGTTCATAAAAGGATCCAACTGTTTAGTCTATAGCTGAATGGCGTTGACATCTTTGTGGGGAACCCCGCAGCCAACTCATGAACATTTTTATTCCAACCCCAGACACCTTTCTGACCAGCTCCAGATTAGACCAGAGGTCTCCACTGTGCAGTCTGTGGTGCTCTGGTGGTCCACAGGGCACTTGCTGGTTGTCTGCTGAGACACATGGGGCTTGTTCTCCTTGTTTCAAGCTGCTACAGCACATTAAAAGACATCTTAAAGAGAGATTTAAAATGTTCCTAACATCACTCTTCCACTTCCTGTAGTTGCTACAGTGAAGTTATGCAAACACAGACTGGATAAATCAGGTGATTACATTGGTTCCTGAGACAGTTCAACACAGAGTTTCAGTATAGCTATGTAATTCAAGAATACCAGATTAAGGCCATTACAGTGGACAGTGTAACCACTTGGCACATTTTGAAAGAAAACAGAAATGCAAAGGTATATAAAACAGAGATGGGCCCAGAAACGAAACCTGAGATCCAATCTCTCTTCCACAAAAAAAGTGGGGAAAGGGTTCATTATCTGAATGGGAAGCTGAATTTTGCAGCTCACACCCACCTGTAAAATCCATCTTTAAAAATTAGCAATGGTGCAAGTTCTATTTCTCATTAATATCCTCACTCCGCATGTGAATGATTGACATACGTGACAAAACCCTTCCTTCAACTTTCACATTGTGTGTTTCAGCTTCTGCATCACCCCACTCAACACTGCACCTAAAACTGCAACTCTCAAATGAAGCTGGTAAAAAGATTGTAATGTGATGAGTCTATTTCATTAACAAGGTGAGGTTCATGCTCCTGCATGAAAACATTTCAGCTGCACAACTCATCAGCTCAGGCATTTAGTCAGCCATGCTCACAGGTAAGAGGACTGTAGAATCAGTGGTGCAGTTTCACAGAATACTTTGCCTGGATTCTTGCTTTTATTGCAAATGCCAAAAGTTCAAAAGCTCAGCCAGAGTAATAAGAGTAAAATATCTTGATATTAGGTGCAAATGAGAAACTAGTAATTCTGGTGTGAAATAGGTTCACTTAAGTACTCCTTATTTACTTAACCACACTAAAGGAAACCAGTTTTATCCAATTCTCCTCTCAACAGTGAGCAGTAGAGCCAAAGAAGCGTGGATTAGTCCTTTGGCTTTTTGGAGGCAGACTGCTGCTCCAACTGAGCTGCTATTCTCTTACTACAGAAGCAGAGCACAGCAGAAGCAAACTCACCTGCACGCAGTATTGCTACTTTCAAATAATAAACAAATTTGAGTAGGGCCACAAAAATCATGAGACTGACTTAAACATCATGAGATTTAAAAAAACTCTGTAAAAGCAGCAAAGAGTCCTGTGGTACCTTATAGACTAACAGACCTTTTGGAGCATGAGCTTTTGTGGGTGAATACCCACTTCGTCGGATGCTCCAATATGTCTGTTAGTTTATAAGGTGCCACAGAATTCTTTGCTGCTTTTACAGATCCAGACTAACACGGCTACCCCTCTGATAAAAAAAAAAACCTCTGGATTCTTCTCATTTGCCTTCTGGGTTTCAAGCCTTTATGGGTCATGTTCTTCCAGCTCTTCTCTACAATCAGGATAGCTAGAAACTTTCATGTTATAAAAAGTAAGCTGAGATTCTAGCGCTATCACATGACTCCAGAAGCTGGGGCTTTAAGAAAAAAATCCTGTGTCACAAGACTCACAAGAAAATTCTGAGAGCTGGCAGTAGTCTGCGTGAAAGCAGCCTAAGAGAGCTTCCAACACCATGGAAAATATCAGAGGGGCCACAGAAATAGTTTACTAGTTAATAGGTGAAAGTCTAAGGTATCATAAAAAGTTTTGTTTTATTATAGTAGGCTGAGAGGGGAAAATGGTGGTGGAGCCAGGGAACAGACTGAAAATAAGGGAAAGATGTAATGAAAGAGGGCAGAATGAATGATACAGCAAGAGGGGCAGGGGGAAGGACAGAGAAGAGAACTGAGGAACACAGCGAGAGGAGGAACAGACAGAGACCACACTCCTAGCTATACAAAATGTTGTCAGTCACACCTAGTGGTTGTTTCAAGAAGACACTGAGAAGCACAAAGGGAGGACCAGATCAATTGGGATAAAGGTAGAAAAATTGAAAATAAAAGAAAGAGGGAAGAACTGAAGATGGCTGTTGGGATTCTTTAGCATTCAAATGCTTCCGGACTGCACATTTGACAAAAACATCCATGGGATGTTTTCTTAACCTTCCTGGCCTCTCCACACCTGGATTCAGCAAGATCAACTTCTGCTATTCAGGATCTCTGCTCTCTGTCTTCCCTGCCTCCCCATTTCATCCACAGTTTGCTGTAAAGCCATTGCTTATCTATACTTCCCTACTTTTGTGCCACAAGATCCCTTCAGTGCATAAGCAAGCAGATTCCTGGCACCCCCTCTGCATCCCATTTAAAACATCAACTTTGTACTCCAGAATTTTGAAGACCACCATCATCCTACTGTCGATACTGCTGACAGAAACATGTATATTAATCATAGCAATAAAGCAGTTAAATTTTTATCATGTTTACCCTTGAAAATGGTAATTAAACACAAGCAAAAAGTCAACACATAAAAGGATGGGGGAGGGCACAAATAGACTTAACACTGAAATGTCACCAAACTGCAGCATGCTATACTGCCAGACCCAATCAGGGGCAGGCCTGGAATCTAAAAACCAAAGTCAGCTTTAGAGCTTTGTGTCTTTCAGAAGATACCATCAGTTTCATAGTTAAGAAGGTGGTGAAAGTGAGGAGTGGAGAGGAACACACAATGCTACTCATGCTCTTTGAACAGCAAGCAGTGTTTGCAAAAGGTACAGGGTAAATGACATTTCCCACTCTGTATGAGGACGCTTGCCTACAGGTGCCAAGCAACAACTGCTAAGTTTCCAGAGAACAACAAAACTAATCTATTCGCTTTGCAAAGAAGAATTTACTGCTCAGCTTCATAATGTAAATTCACAACTGGAAATCCCAGGATTGCTCTAAGATTACAAAAAGCAAGGTACAAATTGTAACATGCTAAAAGATGTCCTAACAGTTGAGAAACAGCAGACACACATGCACAGCGATTATGGACACTGCAAAAATCTCCTTTCTACCTCCCCACTCTCGGCTAGCCTCTGTGCTGTTGAGGACGAAAGTCTTGAGGGAGGAGAACATCAAGCTGGAGCAGAGAGAGGAATGATCCCATAGTTGGGACCTTCCTTCCAGATGATATCACGGAATCCTCTCACACCGAGGATACTTCTCCAGGGGAGAGGAGAGGACCCCTTTTATTAGGAAGAGATGAGTAAGAGCAATGGGAGATATGATAACTAGAAATACAGGGTTTGTAATGACTGGGAGAACCATATGCTGAAATGCCTGCTAGGGGCAAAGGTTGCGGACCTTTTGAGACATTTAGACAGACTATCATAGTATAATTCCTCAATCTGAACCTTAGAGTTCAAATATGAGGTACTAGCATAACCTCCTCTAAGCTTAATTACCAGCTTAGATCTGATAGCGCTGCCACCAGCCAAAATTTCCAGTGTTTGGCTCACTCTGGTCTCCCCAAAACCTTCCCTGGGGAACCCCCAAGACTCAGATGCCCTGAGTCTACAACAAAGGGAAATAACCCACTTCCCATTCAACACCTATATCACATACCACCCAGAATAAATATATCACAGACTAATCAAATACAACATTGAACACAAACAACAGAAGAGAGAATATAGAAGATAACATACTCCCACATACACACACGGCTATGCGACAACAAGATCAATGCTCACAAAGAGATTAAATCCCACCTCCTTCAGATTCCGTAGCCTTTAACCAGAAAGAAAAACATACAACAGGTTTTAAAAGAAAGCTTACATAAAAAGAAAAAAGACATAATATTCTCCTGTACCAAGGTACCAATAATACAAGGTCATATATAAAGAAATAAGAAAATAACAGCACCTTATTCAAAAGAGATACTATAACTTCCAGCACTGACACACATGTAAATACCAAAAACGATAACAAGATAATATAGATATAATATATATATAACAATAATAGATACAAAACATAGACTGAAGATATAGAGCTTGAGTAGACAATACATACTACATAGCCTGAGAGCCAGACAAAAGACACAACCAAACATATCCCTTACCTGAGCATTTTTAAAATCCGGTTTCCTGATTGGTCCTCTGGTCAGGTGTTTGGTTCCCTTTGTTAACCCTTTACAGGTAAAAGAAACATTAACCCTTAGCTATCTGTTTATGACACAGACTTACGTGCAGTGTTGTGGTTGTGGTTCATGTATGCACTAATGATTTAGGGAAAGTTAGGGGCTATATCCTGGAGGCCAAATTAAGCAGCTAGTAAGAGACTGAAGTCCAGGACCTCTATGGTAGCATTCTCTGAAAGGCTTCCAGTTCCACATGCAGGGTCAGTTAGACAGACAGAACTGTAGGGTCTCAGTGAATGGATGAGATGATGGTTTTCAGAGGAAGGATTAAAGTTTAACAGGAACTGGGGACCCTTTGGGAAAGGAGAAGCCTATACAAGAAGGATGCATTCCACATAAACCAAACTGGAACCAGATTGCTGGCATTTAAAGTTAAGAAGAGCTCAAACTACAAGTATATGCCAAATTAAAAAAAAAACAACAGTAGGAGAACCAAAAAAAATGCCACCATGGCTAAAAAACAAGTAGAAGAGGTGGTTAGAAACAAAAAGGCATCTTGTAAAAACTGAAAATCAAATACTACTGAGGAAAATAGAAAGGAACTCTAGCAAGTCAAGTATAAAAGTATGATTTGGCAGGGCCAAAAAGACTCTGAAGAGCAACAGCAAAAGACGCAAAAGTAAACAGCAATTTTTTTAAAGTACAGCAGAAGCAGGAAGTCTGCCAAACAATCACTGGGCCACTGGATAACTGAGGTGGTAAAGGAGCATTCGGAGAAGACAAGGCCATTGCAGAGATGCTAACTGAATTCTTTGCATTGGGCTTCACTGCAGACAACGTGAAGGAGATTCCTACACCTGAGCCATTCCTTTTAGATGACAAATCTGAGGAACTGTCCCAGACTGAGGTGTCAAGAGAGGTAGTTTTGGAACACAACAATTATTTAAACAGCATAAGTCACCAGGACCACATGGAATTCACCCACGTGTTCTGAATGAACTCAAATATGAAATTGCAGAACTACTAATTGTGGTATGTAACCTATCACTTAAATTAGCCACTGTAACAGATGGGCTATGGATAGCTAATGTAACACCCATTTTTAAAAAGGGATCCAGTGACAATGCTGGCAATTGCAGGCTGGTAAGCCTGACTTCAGTGCCAGGAAATTAGTTGAAACTACAATAAAGAACAGAATTATCAGACACACAGATGAAGACGATATGTTGGAGGTAGAGTCAAAATGGTTTTTGTAAAGGGAAATCATGCCTCACCAATCTATGAAAATTATTTGAGGGGGTCAATAAACATGTGGATAAGGGTGATCCAGTGGATATATATTTGAACTTTCAGAAAGCCTTTGACAAGGGCCCTCACCAAAAGCTCTTAAGCAAATAGGCAGTCATGGGATAAGATGGAAGATCCTCTTATGTACCAGTAACTGGTTAAAAGACAGGAGACAAAGTGTCAGAATAAATGGTCAGTTTTCACAATGGAGAGAGATAAATAGTGGAGTCTCCCAAGGGTCCGTACTGGGACAAGTGCCTTCAATATATTCACAAACGATCTGAAAAAAAGGGGTAAACAGTGAGATGGCAAAGTTTGCAGATGATACAAAACTACTCAAGATAGTTAAGTCCAAAGCTGACTGTGAAGAGTTACAAAAGGAATCTCACAGAACTCGGTATTAAAATGGCAGATGAAATTCTATACTGATAACGGCAAAGTAATGCACATTGGAAAACATAATTCCAACTATACATACAAAATGATGGGGTCTAAATTAGCTGTCACCATTCAAGAAAGAGTTCTTGGAATCATTGTGAATAGTTCTCTGTAAACATCTCCTCAATGTACAGTGGCAGTTAAAAGAGTGAACAGAATGTTAGGAACCATTAGGAAAAGGACAGATAATAAGACAGAAAATATTATAATGCCACTATGTACAAATCTATGGTACACCCACACCTTGATCACTGTGTGTTTTTAGTGTTCATAATTGGATCGTGTACACTTGAATTCAGAGAAGATTCCCCCCCACAATCTTCTAGCTAAGCACTTTGACAATCAACAACTATCTAAATTTTCATTAGAATAGAGAAGTGAAATGACCTTATATCTGAGCTGAACATAATATTGCAAGTTAATGAACTAAGCACCTCGCACAAGTTATCCTTAACAAGTTTATAAAATTAAACTTGAAACATTCTGTTTCAAAACCCAACTGCACAGTTTAATATAATGCAGCCTATGTGGTTTGCAGCTTTTTGCGAGCTGCTGTACTACAGCGCTGCTATAATTAAGGTTGTGTTAGCTTTTCCACTATAAACCCTATTTTTGAAGAGTTTGTAATTTGGTTGTCAGATGTGTTCCGAGTGAAAACTTTGAGGACCAGATCCTATGCATGGGAACATTTTTAAAAAAAGCCCACATTCAACCCTTAAAGTTACATGAACAACACAAAAGTTTCTCAGCTTAACTCAAAATAACATAGATTTAAAAGTAAGATGTGGCTTTTTGTCTTCTTAAAGTTCCTTTGTGATGCAAAAAGAAAGTTATATTCAGCACACTTTAGTCTGCACTAAGATCTAATGCCTTTTTGTAATTAGAGAAAAAGGGGGGGGAAAAAGCAGAGATTTATTGACCTGCATATGCAGTAACGGGGATGGACTAAGGACAGCTGGGATCTTGAGTAAACACCATTTCAAATCCCACCCAAAATAGGTCTTGCAAATAGATACTTCTTCCCAGCCAGGCCCCTGTAAACACGTCTTCCTACAGCACTATAGTTCTACCTCAGGGGTCAGCAACCTTTCAGAAGTGCTGTGCCCAGACTTCATTTATTCACTCTAATTTAAGGTTTCGCGTGCCAGTAATACATTTTAACATTTTTAGAAGGTCTCTTTCTATAAATCTATAATGTATAATCAAAGTATTGTTGTATGTAAAGTAAATAAGGTTTTTAAAATGTTTTAAAATGTTAAAAAAAGCTTCATTTAAAATTAAATTAAATGCAGAGCCGCTCGGGCAGGACCCAGGCAGGGTGAGTGCCAGTGAAAATCAGCCGCCTTTGGCACGTGTGCTATAGGTTGCCTACCCCTGTTCTACCTCGTGGCCAGCATCAAGGACCTGTTCCCTCATGCTAAATGCCCTCATTATTGAGATACTCTTTCCTCCCCATAACCTTTTCCTTTAAAGGCAGAAGTCATCATTTTCCAGCACCCCCTTCCCTCAGGTCACTCTGGGCCAGGTGTGAAGATGTGATGATCTGGGAAGGAGAGAGGACAATGCACTCCCTTTCTCTAGATCCTCTCATGCTCTCGTCTTTCTGGGCAGTTCCTTCCTAAGCTGAGATCAGCCTCCTACCCGTCAGCTGTGTGATGTTCCATGGGAAAGAGTCAGACAGCCACCTCTGAGGTGCTGACCTAAACCATTGATATCTGCTTCCAAAGGATGGTAACACATTCTATGTGACGTGAGCTTCCCAGTGGATCAGTAGCTTCACCTATGCACTGCCACGGAACTACCTCAAAAAGCTGTGCATGCATTTAGGTTCAGGTATCCATTCCAAGTGCACTTCAAAATACTACCACCATATTTGAAAGATGTAAAGCATCTGCCCAGCAAAGAGGGATTTCAAAAGTGGTTAACAATGGTAGTGTACTACATAACCTACTTGCATGCGATTACGTTCACCTCGTCAACAGAGTAAGCAAGTAAAAGACACAAATCCAGCACTTTCTTTCTCCAACTCCTAAACTCTTGTCATACACTTTAAGGGTCTAACCTATTTTAACAGGCAAGGTACTGTATGATATAGTAAGAAACGTGGAGGCTAAAAGAGAACACAGAAAATGAAAAGAGGTAGACATAGTTCATATTTTATGAAATATTTGCTTCATTCAAAATAAGTCAGAAAGAAGTGTGTAACATTCAACGGACTTCTCATGCAAGTTATAAACACAGATGAAGTGTGCCTCTAAAAACCCTTCATACTCCAACTTGATAAAAAACATTCCTCACCAAAAACCAATGGAGAGTAGGTCTTATTGAGAATTCATATTTAAAACAAGATTTTAATCCAGTCATTTGTGAATAACGGACATACACAAAAACCAGAACAGTCTAAAAAAAATGAAAAGCCAGAGTATTGAAGACTTGTTTCTCAAAATGACTTCTCTAAAAATTCCGCTACACCCAAAAGCAAAGCTCTCCTTTGGCCAAGGACTACATGTGATAAATCAAGGCATACTGATGTTTATTTCACAATTCTTTTTAAGGGGAACGTAAAACGTGCATGTCACAAGTCAGGCCTTTGCTGGAAACTGTCTTACAACCTGTTCTATCAAATAGGTATTGCGAATTCATAATGATGGTAAATGAGTCATTAATTATTGTCTACACCCTCTCAAAGTAAATTTGTCATTCAACAGCATTGAATAGGAAGCCAGCGTATCTGTTATCCCTAACTGCACTTTCAACCTTTCCTTACAGGAATCTAGTAGTTTCATACACTGGAATCATCTCAAAAGTTTTCAGGTCACAGACCTACAAGGTTTTGTTCAGAATCACTAAACTGTCTGCATGGGGATGATGAATTCTTGCTCATCAGTTGGATTGTCTGTCTTTGGTTTTGTTGTTGTGCAAGATTAACATGTACAATGCAGAGAGCTCTTAAAGGGTGGACAATTTATTATTTTCTTTACAGGGAGTGGCCTGCTCTTTGGTTTCATAAACTGCATATGTTCAAAGATTGAGAGTTAATTCATATATTAGTCAGATTAGTGCAGTCTGGCTTTAAAAGTTTTCAAATAATATTGCCAGGGATAGTGATATTTCAAAATTAAGGGAGTGTGTTTAAAAGGAAAAAAGCTCTTTGTTTCAACATGACAAACCCAGAAAAATTAATGTAACTAAATGGCACAGCTTAGAAAATACTGATGCTTTTTATTTTATACACTATAATTTTTTTCACTTTTCTAGACAGAAATAAGAGATGATACAGTCTCCTTAAATAAAGATCCTTAAATGACAAAAGCCTTCACTTAGTGTATGCATTTCTAGTGGGATAGAGTCTAATTCCAGGTACATAGTGGTTATCTCCAGGTATCTATTATCACCCACTTTCATTTTATTGCTTTCAAAATGTAGCATTTATCAAAGATGCTAACTTGACAGGAGAAGCAGGACATTTCAAGCTTCCCCACACTATCCCTAACATGCCTCACCACTGACAGGCAAGAACCACCTCCAATGGTAAGAGGTGGTTTGATCTCTATGCCTTTCAATCCTAAATCTCTGCTGAGATGGCCAGAAGAGGTGCCGATAAGCCACACTTCAGCAAGGTACGTAACCATCTTGTCTAAATGGGGATGCGTTCCTGAAATAAGGCCTTAGACATGCCCACTAAAACCTGGACTGAAACAGCCATTTCACATAGGCACTCTTACAGCAACCAAACCACAATGACTTTTCAGCACTACAGACCCTCACAGTCTGAGTCCAATCAGTAACCCTAGCAGTGAAATCTTTGTATCTACACCTCTACCCCAATATAACACAGTCCTCAAAAGCCAAAAAAAAATCTCACCGCGTTATATGTGAGGCCATGTTATATCAGGGTAGGGAGACGAACCGCTCCCCACCTCAGCTCACCTCCGCTCTGCCTCCGCCTCCTCCCTGAGCGCACCGCTGCTGCTCTGCTTCTCCCTCCCTCCCTCCCTTCCTCCCAGGCTTGCCGCGCCAATCAGCTGTTTGGCCCAGCAAGCCTGGAAGTGGGTGGGGGGAGAAGCGGTGTGGCGGCGGCTCACTCAGGGAAGGAGGCGGAAATAAGCTGGAGCGGGGAGCGGTTCCTCTGCGCCCCCCATTACTTGCTGTGGCCCTTCCCATGGCCCCACCCTACAGCTCACCTCCGTTCTGCCTCCTCCCACGAGCGCACCGCAGCTCCGCTTCTCCCCCTTCCCTCCCTCTCTCCCAAGCTTGCCACATCAATCAGCTGTTTAGTGCAGCCAAGCCTGTGAGGGAGGAGAAGCGGAGCTGCGGGTGTGCTCGTGGGAGGAGGAGGTGCTGGTGGAGTGGAGGTGAACTGGGGCAGGGGGCAATTCCTTTGTGCGTCCCCCTTACTTGCTGCGGCCCTTCGCCTCAGCTCACCTCCGCTCCGCCTCCTCCCATGAGTGTGCTGCAGCTTCACTTCTCCTCTCTCCCAGGCTTGATGCGCCAAACAGCTGATTGGCATGGCAAGCCTGGGAGGGAGTGGGGAGAAGTGGAGCTGCAGTGCACTCGTGGGAGGAGGCGGAGTGGAGGTGAGCGGGGGTGGGAGGACCCCAGGGAGGGCCGCAGCAAGTAACGGGTGGGCCCAGAGGAACCGCTCTTGGTAATATGAATTCGGATATAATGAGGTAAAGCAGTCCTGTTCCCGGAAAGCTGCTTTACTGCTTTATATCCGAATTCGTGTTATATCGGACCGCATTATATCAGAGTAGAAGTGTATCTAGTTCTGAATATCAAATAAATATAGCTATTCTGTCTTGTGCATTAGGTGATTTTACAAGCTATTCCGCAAAGCATGCGGCCAATTCAAGGTCAGAATTTGTCCCTTACTATTAGTCCCTTACTTACATAACTAAACCCATGAAAACACTAGCAAGTTTTTAAAACAAAATATTGCAGACACACCTGCGGGGTTTCACATACAGATGATTTGATGAATGTCTACAGAGCTGATAAAAGGAAATGTTTTTCATATAAATGCTCAGTTAGCCTATGATTCTCACTGCCACTCAATACCATTGAGCCAACCTCTTAGCAAGATTCAAAAAAGGTTAACAAGATCATCCGAAGTTATTAATATACAACCAATCAATCAACCAAGAAGGCTGGAAGAGATGTAATCCCTTCTGCTTCAGGGTATAAACCAACTTCTCACTATTGGGAGTTAGGAAGAAGCTTTCTCTGGAGGAAAGTTACTCCACCATTGTCTACTACAGGGCTTTCTGCAATTTCATCTGAAGCATCTGTTGTGGGATAATGTCAAACAGGATACTCGCCTAAATGGGCAACTGGTCTGATACAGTATAGCAGTAGCTCTATCCCTACTTCCGCACTGGCAGCAGCCATTCTAATTGCTTTGTCATTTACTTAAAAACTGAGGAAAAGCAAAATCTCACCTCCTCCAAGAGATGCTATAGAGATATTAACTTAATCAAATGGAGGGAGCCTCTGCATAAAGTAACCCCCTCACCAACAAAATGTAGAAAACCCCACTCACCTTCTACATTCATGGCTTCCCTCAGAGCCTGCAATTTCTTCTGTCTCTCTCTGATCCTGTCAAAGGCACACGATATTGCTGCAGAGGTTGAAGACTCTGGCACCGGGCGCACTTGTTCCACTTTTTGAGGGCCGAAGACATCCAGTGCTATGCTTCCATCTGAATATCTTGCTTCCTTGTTCCTAGTGGTAGTTGAAGTCCGTACTGTAACTGTCTCATAGCGATTGCTGTGTCTGTGAGACTCTGCAGAATGGTCTGTCTCAGTTGCTTTGTTAGTTGTACACAGCAAGTCTGTGGAGGAAGCCCAAACCTTCCGTTTAGGAGCACTGTCTGCTCCAACGTTACTTTTTCCCCCCAAGTCATCTGTTCTACACCGATAAGTACAGCAAGCATCTTCACGTCCAGAGTAGTAATCTGAGGATATGCTTTGAAAAAAATCTTCCTCGCCTCTTGCTCCTCTGATGGACAGGACCCCCATAGATTTACTAAGCCCTTTGTTCAACATGGCCTGTTGAGAGAATTGAGCCTTGTGTACTTCTGATGCATCACTCATTAAACTTCGTCCTGGAATGAGAAGAATCCATCATGTATGTACTATCGGTTCAGGCACTGGAGCGCAACAAAAGTTATTGATTTTGTAAGCTATACACTATTTCAAAATGCAGCTTTTGGTTTATCGTGCAAATGTTGAAAAAATACTTCAGAGGATTCCGCACTGAATAACCCAAAACAATGCTTATGTTATCAGATACTTTCCAACATTCATTTTCCTTGTTTCTAAAATATCCAAGGGTGAATTCCTGGCCTAGTGGAGTTGGGTAACTAATAATATTTTAAAACACACAGAGTGAAATAAATATTTTAACAGTTTTCTCCCATCACCAAATGATGTTTTGAAAATAATCTGAAAAACTCCTGAAAATATTAGAGCTATAGTTTACATAATTCCCCCACTGTGCTCTAAAGGCACAATCCACATTTTTATTGCTTTATGACAAGTCTAGGTTTGTTCTACTGATTACCTGGATACACTACAGTATTGGCAGCAGTAGGAGATGACTATGTAACCTGGAATTTAAAAAATCCTGGATCTCACAGTAATTACTATTCTTGGATGATGTTAGACTCTCTTGAGTTAACTTTCTGAACTTAAGATAGGCACTTTGATCGAGTTTTCAAAAATAGAGTAATTGAATGAGCTTTTATGCTTTACGTTAAGATAGCATTTCAGGCAAGTAGGCTATTTTGAAATTACTTACAAATAATACTATCAAATGAGATATTTCTTCTACAAATGTATTTGGAAGAATGCTAAACTTTACTTAACCTCAATATCACCCCACTAGCACTGAAAACTCTCAGTGCAAGTAGAGGTTTTCATCATGAAACTTTCTGGAAACTATGGGCCCAGTTTCACAAACCCCCACTACCAGGAGAAGTACCTACAACCATAAAACCGCAAACTACTCACCGATGCAAGCATTTTGTTAAATAACACAGGGCCTGATTCTACAAACTACATGTTTGGGTGTATTTAAGTGCACGGCTACACTAGAGTTTACAGTGGCACAGCTGCAAAAGTTTCTCCCGCCAACACAGTGCTGTCCACATCAATCCTTATGATTTATTCACCCCCCAAATAACATAAATTATGCCGACTTGAGCTGTAATGTAGACAAAGTCTAAAAGCATCAAATGGCACTTGCTTAACACTACTGTGTAAAGATTTAAAAATTACTAATATTCAAGAGGTAAAACTACTAATTACTAATATTCAAGAGGATCAGATGATGCCCAACTACTGTTACTTCTCTGTTCTGTACATCTTGATACAGAAACATTTGAAAACTTTCAGTACAAAGTTATGGAAATCTGAACAAAAAACTCGACTGTGTATTCCTAACATAGAGTAGTTTAGTCCCATGTATATTACAACTCCAGAAATATACTGCTAAAAACTAGGAGGAGGATGTCTACCTGAGGTGTATGCACATTATACATGTTGATTTTCACCCCATGATAGCATCTGTGCCGGGAAAAAACAGATTGAAAACAGTCTCTGGCATGTAGCCAAGTCAATCTTTCTGCCAACCCACCTAGAGATATAGTAGTGCACATTGTCTCTCAGAGTGCACTTTTAACAATATCCCAGATGAGATATTAGCCTATATTTCTTCCCTTTGAGTCAGTCTTGAAGTCCTCTTCACCAAAGAAAACAATCCTAGAACTCAGAGTAATTTGCTGCACTGAACCTTCTATTGTGAAGGACAGTTCTGGAATCTGAACTGCTGCCCTTTATGAGAGAGTTGATCAACTCTCATCAAGAGTCACACTTGTGCATTAGGCTCCTGCTGAGCTTCCAGTGAATCTATTACTTTTTATTGTATTTTACTGAGTGCTCTAAGAGTTTCTACAAACACTCTGGAAGCTCACTGATTTGCACCCCTAAGCTTTGACTGTCTACTCTTTTCTTGTTACCATTTTGGTCTGAATAAGACCTGGCATAATAAAATAAGCATTTCTTATCCTTGCAAAGTCATTTTTAATATTGCATTCCTTTATACAGTATGCCCTAACATCAAAATACAAGATGTGGAGAAAATGTCGATTCTTGTGAGGTTTCAAGGACTCAGTGAAACCGTCCATGGTTTACTCAATGTACAAGCAGAAAGTCATATTAAAATGCAAGGCTTTGTCAAAGGGATAAAAACATTCCAAAACTGATTGTTACACAAACAAGTCAACATTCCAAAATTAGGTTTAAAGCCCTAAGCCTCAATTAAAAAAATTAAATAACCTATGGCTGGCCACCATCTTCCATGGGGCATCTGTTGATGATCTGTACCACTTATTA
The DNA here is from genome assembly GCF_003597395.2 of Chelonoidis abingdonii. Taxonomy (NCBI): domain Eukaryota; kingdom Metazoa; phylum Chordata; order Testudines; family Testudinidae; genus Chelonoidis; species Chelonoidis abingdonii. The sequence goes on along the minus strand of NC_133773.1, from coordinate 20,751,904 downwards.
CCCAGAAGGCCCCTGCCTAGCTCAAATGTTCAATGGCTGTCTGTTAGCCAGTTTGCACTTAAACAGCCTTCAGATGGTCATAGGCCACAATGCCACCACAAGTGAGTCTGCTGCTGCCAATGGCCCTTTCTCTCCACCCCCGCAGTGTATGCAAACGTGGTTTAGGAAAGGGTGTAAATACTGCAGCAGATGCAAACGAGTGGGTGCACTTTGGCAACACGTCAACTCATAAACATGAGAAATGTATTTCAATATTTCCACTATTTATTTAAGATTCTTGCGGAGGGTGAGGGGGGAGACATCAAAGTGAAATCACCCACTCCCAGAGTTTCAAATCTAAAAGTAAGATTTTTATCTGGAAAAATTGCTTTTGCATTGCTTCACCTTATTGTTTTACTTTCCAAATCAGACTGCCTAAACTGAAATTAAATGCATGCATAAATCTAGTGAAAGAATAATGATGTTAAAGGAAAATGAGGAATGCCTCTCCTACTCCACCACCAAAAAAAGGATGGCTATGACACCCATGTAACACTTTGACTATATTTCAGGACAACTTATGAACCATACAGGCCCAATTCAAGAAAGTATCCCTGCTCAAGAATGCTCTCCTGAACTGGGGCCATAATAGCGAACACTGTTTCCAAGCATATTATAACCACTAGTTTGGTTCACACACAGCAGCAAGCATGTCTATTGTACATTGATGGAGCGTGCAGTAAAGGACCGTGATTTGTACAAATATAGGAATGAGAAAACTTCAGGGGGAGGAGCAGGGCATCAATCTCAAGCATTGATTGTCTATTTTAGGGAATAGATGCTGGAATACTCCCTACAATAGACTCCCTGGCAAGCCCTATTAGAGGCTCTGATTATTCCAAAGGCTCAGCAATGAGGAGACTAACTCCTGACCTCAGCATGTGGGGATGTTTCCCAGTCCTTAACTCCCATGTCCACTTGATCTTTCCTGGAAAGGAGGAACGAGTGCCCTAATCAGTATCTCATCATCAGGGACTGGGAGAGTGCTCAAGGCAGCAGCATTGCCACTCATTTGGTAATTATATGGACAGGAGAGGAGCTGTCTTGACAGAAAACATTGCATGAAGTGGATGCCTGATAGATGCCCATTTCCACACTGCTATTCCATTCTGCTGATTGGGATGCTTAGAAAACCATTTTTAAATGGTTCACACATTGACTTTTGTTGCCGGTGTTCGCCTTTAACGTATGACCAAAGGGCAATCAGTGCTGGCCTTGGCATTTATGCATTAGGCTACAAAACAGTTTCACTCCAATCGCCTGTGATCACATCACAAAGCACAGGATGTGGCTGAGGACTTTTGGAAAGGGCTGTGTAAATGTTTCTTTGCATCCCCATAAATCTTCAGTCTGCCACCAGGCCACCCTGTTGCCGAGGAATGGAGAACCATCAGCTTACACTGAAGTCCGTACTGTAACAAGGTGGGGAAGGTAAAGGAACAGCTCTTCATCTAAACTGGGATTTTTTTGCACTTTGGTTGAATTTTAAGTATTTTTTCCCCTTTTCCTGCATTTCACTGTGGATCACAGAATAAACAGCAATATTATTGTAACACAAGTGCTCAAAATATCACCCCTTTCCTCACAAGCTCACAGCTGTAGAAACATCATAAAGTTAAAAAAATCACTGCTCTTGCTCATTCCCTCCCTAGATGTCTTTATTCCTTTTTATTTCCTCCTGTTCCGCAGCTCATTCTACATTATTTTTCTCCCTGCTATTCTCTCTCTCTCTGAAATGCAGCATCTCCTTTCCCAGTCTTTTTTCTTCCCAATTCGTATTCATACTCTTCTCTCCACCGCTTTGTTCTCCCCTATGTTTTCTCTTCCTCCTTAGTCTCATCTTTTGTTCCTCATTCCATCATTCTCATCTGGTCTCCTCACACTGCATCTTTAAGGTCTTCCCCACCACATGCACACTCGAATTCCAAATGAGCACTGACTGAACTAGTATATAATTCTTTTCAAGCAGCTGTTCAATAGTCATCACTACTGTGATGTAGTTATTAACCCCATTTTACAGATGGGAAAATTAGGTGACTTGGTCAAAGCCACAGAGGGATTCCAATCCAAGATGAGAATACACTTGCTTAGGTCTGTAGACAATGCTGACCCTTACATATGACTTACATAATCCTCTACAGAAATGCTATTTTGAAACTACTTACATCAAGACTCCTTAGAGGGCCATAGCAGATCTGTCTCATGCAGTTTTATAGCCACAGATCCATTTCTCCAGCTAATCAATTGGTAGGCTGTGTATTGTAGCACGGAGGCTAGTATTGCCATAAAAAATATAAAACTTTTCCTTCCATTCAGTTTAAGTCAGCACTATTTGATCTGGTTTAACATGGCCTTTATCCTGGTGATTTGATCACTCTAGCTGTAGGAAAAAGTTTATTTATTTATTTGTATACTCTTGATTTTTAACTGTGTGCATGATCACTTTAAAATACTGGAAAGATTATGAGGGAAAGCCACATATGAGACTTAAATAACCAACACAGAGCAGAAAGGGAATTTGGCTGGATAAGGCCAGGATTGTGCACTTTTGTGCCTCTGAAGTAGAGAGTGACAGATGACATGCTTACTGTGAACTTCTTAGTCTAAATCTAAATTATTAAAGGGAAATGGAAGATGGATGGCCTGGTGGTTACATTTGTGGACTGGGACTCTGGAAACCTGGTTTCAGTTTCCTGATCTGCCACTGACATTTTGTGTGACCTTGGACAAGTTATTTAGTTGCTCTCTGCCTCAGTTTCCCATTCATAAATTGGAAGGATAGTACTCCCCTACCTCACAGAGGTACTGCAGGGACAATAAATAATTGTGAGGCATTGAGATACTACACTGTTGACCATATAAGTACATATGATAGACAGCCTGGCCTTTCCCTCAAATTACCCTTGGAAGACTCAGATGCCAGGAATGGGAGGAAGGAGCAGCAGGATGTAGCCTCTCTTATCACCTTTAGCACAGAGGTTAGGGCACTCACATGGGAGGTGAGAGATCAAGGATCAATTTCCCTCTCCGCCTGATGTGAAGAAGGGATTTGAACTTAGGTCTCCCACATGCTAGGTGAATACCCTAACCTAGCATACACAACCGTTTGCTTTCCCTGTCCCAGTGACTATTAGGTTATTATGAATGACAATGAATCATCATTGAGCTAGGAACAAAGAGTGAGGTTGACTCTGTAACTCCCCTGCAATGATATCCACATTTGCAAATTTGCGTGGTACAATTACTACCAAAGGGCCAAATTCTGCCATCTTTACTCACACTGAGTAGAACATCACTCTCCAAGTAGTCTCACTGATTTCCCTCTGAGCACGAACGCCAGACTCTGTCCCTAAACAAGCTCCATCTATTAGTTTGCCTCTAGCAGCGCATTAACAGGGTAGTGTAGGAAATTGATCAGATGTTATGTAACGGTGGATGCCGTCAATGCAGTTTATCTGACGGTTCTAGAACGCAGGTTATATTTATTCTCATTGAGAGAATATAGTTCAAGCCTTTTAAAACACTTTCCCCTATTTTTTTTCCTGGCCAATATAAAATATAGTTTCCTATTCAGGCATACGATTACATCTTCTGTCTATATATAGCTATCAGTGTGGGACTGGCAGCTCTGTAAAGAGGAACTGATTACACTAAAGTTTAAAAAGATCTCCCAGACCAGCTATCACTGCAGGATGCAAACAGAAAAATCCTTATCACAAAACAAAGCCGCTAGTCACTCAAATGAGAGAGGGAGGCTCATAAAAGAAGTTGGATTTACAATCCCTTAGGGCAGACTGGGAGCCAGAAAGGAGATAACAGAGCCAGAAGTGGCCTGGGGGTTGCTTGCTAGAAACACCCCTTTCTGTTCCCCTCCCCACTTTTTTTTTTTTTTTTTGAGGAGAAATCCCAAGTAACAGATTAAAGTTACTGCATTCTTTGTAAAGAACACGAGCTGGGAGAAATTACCCTTTGAAGAGCTGAGAGTAAAAAGTGGCAAGAATGCAAACATTTTAGCCCTGCACATGTCGTTTTTTACTAGAACAGATGTTATGAAGGAACCAAAGAACTCCAGGTATTTTGGGTAGCTGAGAAATTTATTCTGCTAACACTTCACCAAGCAGCATTTTGCCTTTGTAACCTCTCTTGCCCTCTCAGTATCCCTTCTACATGCTCTTCTCGGACTAATGCCTAAATGGTCACATCACTTCCCTCTTGATATCCAAGGACACCAAAAGCTGATGAAGGTCACACAGCTGGTCGGTTGCAGCACCAAGTCACTTGACATCTCTGCCATTATCTCCCCTCTTGCCTTTTGTCTGCCTTCTCTGTTTAGGTTGTAAAATCTTCAGGGAAGGAACCATCTCTTACTATGTGTTTGCATAACAGTACCCGGGAGCTGAAAGCACCACTGTGACACAAATAAGAAAAAATGGGCTGGATTTCAAATCCTTTACTGGCTTGCTATCTGTTTTGCAAGACTCATGAAGATATTCTCCACCTACACATTTCTGTTTTTTTAATGCTGAAAAAAAAGATGACAGTGCCAGTGACTAACTTTCCGAATAAACTACTCTGCCATACTTACTGTTATGTGAAAAACAACGAACTTGGGTTTAGGAGGAAATAGTTTAGAATGAATTATGCCAGTTCAGATATGTGGGGGACACCAGTGAATTTGATTTCTCTGCAGACTGATTGCTGCCTTTTCTTCTCAATAAAAGAACTAAAGCAGGTTATTAAAGAAATCTCCTTGCCTCCCTAACAAACAGGCACAACTATACATTACAAACTTCTGCCGTCAGTTTTTGCTGAGTGGCTAAATTAAAGAAAAAAATATTCAGGAGACCACTAATTAAGCACTACAGTTTTCATACAGAAATGTCATCTCATTTGTTCCTTTGATGTTTTAAACACTTTAATAATCACCTTTAGAATGCATCTGCTATTTTTACAGCTTGTAATTATAGCATGCAAATTAAATGGAGAGTGTCAACACCTAAGATTTCATCCAGGACTGCTGAATCATTTCCTGCCCTAGTTTAATACATTCAGAGGAATACAACACACACAAAGATAAGGCTGCTCACTTTGACGAGTCCCTTAGAAATGATTCTTCACTTTATACAGTGGGCGCATATTCTCTTAGGGTAGTCCGAGGTTGAGAGTTTGCTGGATAGCCCACCCCCACTTAACATTCAGTCTTAACAATCCTATGATTTTAGCACCCTAAACACATCAAAGGTAAGTCGGAGAAATTTGTGGATGGGAAGAAAAAGCAAGAAACAAACTGAGGAAGCATCTTTAAAGGGGGAAAGATAGTCCTCCAAGAGACACTTTTTCTCCTCCCTTTTGCTCTTACAGCCCAGTGATAAAAGTTTGAACATAGCGGATAAATAAATGAGGACAATGACCAAGATTTCCATAACAATCGGAGCTCAACGAACAGGACCTGATTTAAATAACTGAGTGAGTGGGCTCGTGAGTGTGCATGAAGCCTCAGTAATTACACAGATGGTTCCACAGATTAGTTTAGATGGGACACAAAATCAGATTGCATTTTTTTGTTTCTTGGTGGCTGAACATGAGTATTCACGTCCATGGCGTGAATACTCATGGTTTTGAGTATGAAACTCACTATCTGCAAATATTTCCCAATATTTACTTGAAGTTTTTTTCTGCCACTTTCCCTACCAAGAAATTCATTCACTAGGATATTCATATTAATGGACAGGGAATCCAAAAGAGGTGCAAAGACAAATTAGATAAAGTGAATTCAATTGTTTGTTGGAATGAATATTCACATTTCTAAAAAAAAATAGCTACAGTTTTTTGTTTTGTTTTTAAAGGGGTAACAAGATAGAAAAAGAAAATGCTAAAAACATTCTGTGCATTTTAGGAGTATAAAAATATTTGATTTATACAACCGAAGTGGAAAATATTTTGAGATATTTGCCCAGCATTAGTTATTATGCCATGGCAACTGGAATTTGAACCGAGGAAACTAGCTTGTGAACTGATCAAAAGGCCAATGGTTTTCACAGATTTTGCACAAAGATCTGGAAATTACATGACAAATGTCACTAGGAGTGGATGGGTCACTATAAAAAACTAATTCCCCCCTGCTGATACTCCAATCTTCTTCTCAACTGTTTGAAATGGGCCACCTTGTTTACATTGGCCTCATTAGCACTACAAAAGTGATTTCCACTCCAGCTGTTAAGAATAGAACCACTTCCACCTTAGTTGAATTGGCTCATTAGCACCGACCCCCCCACTTGGTAAGGCAACTCCCATCTTTTCATATGCTGTGCATTTATACATCCCTACTGCATGTTCCACTCCATGCATCTGATGAAGTGGGTTTTAGTTCATGAAAGCTTATGCCTAAACACATTTGTTAGTCTCTAAGGAGCCACAAGGACTCCTCGTTGTTTTTGTCAACCTAAGCATATTTCTCAATTCAGCACATCAATTTACTACTTCATAAATTCAGTCTATGGAAACAGATATTAGTTATTTGTGCATCACAACACTTCAGCATTCTCAAACTGATAGTGTAAACTTCGTGACACATCTATATTATATATTAGTTCCATGTGTGACAAATTTTCCTAATGACTTTCACACTGGCAATTCAGTCTCAAGCCCACACAAATGATAAACTGTATAATATAAAGAGGAGAGAGGACAACATTATCCTTTATTTACTTTTCAATAGCACATTTGTATGTTGGCTTTCTACCCGAGGTTCCTCATTCCAGGCCTATCATTAATGTAATTGGTACTAAATTCAAGTTCCTGCTTTGCCAGAGGCTAGAAGCTCTGCCCTTAAGGGAAGCTGAGCTACATGGATATTGACAGAATTAGTACCAATGACAGGAACACAGGTATAAAAATAGAAATATCAAAGGTGTAAATTCTCTGGAGTCTACTGCAGTCTGGTTGTCACTAAGTAACTTACAGATGTTCCCTGGGTTCCGCAAGACCTGATTTACTCAAATTCGCACTTATAGAAAAAGTTCCATAAGCCAGAAACAGGATTTTTGAGTTGCGGAAATTTTTGCATAACGTACAGGTATACTTTTCCAACTTCCAAAATTCAAGTAACGCAAGGCTTTCCCGAATGGAATGACTGCATAAGTCAGGGGGCGTCTGTATTGTATAATCATCTCTCTTCGCTCATTGCTAGTTTTTAAATGGTTTACAAAGCTGAAATGCCAAATTGGAACTGAGAATTATTCTCATTCAGGGTTACTATCCTGATTCCGTACTCCCTAGGAACTGAATACAGTGGGAATCAGGTACAGCAGCTACCAAAGAGGAGGAGAACCTGTAAATTGGAAGGTGGTGTTGAGAGCAAGATGTCTTGATGAATAGAACTGAAAGCTAGCACCAGGAGGTGAAGGACTGGGAGAAGATGCTGGGAATCAGGAGGGCATGTATCTTAGGCAGAAGAAAAGGCTTAGGATTTGAACACAGTGTGGACCAGACGTGAAAACCAGCTCGGGAGCAGGACAAGCAGCCAACAGAGGGAGAAAATAAAGGAATATGGGTTCGTCTCTTAAAAGACAGGGAAGGAGAAGGACTTAATGTAGTAAGAACACAGTTATTTTGTTTTTGACGCCTGAGGGAATTATGTACCAAAAAATTAAAAATTATAAACACAATATTTTTAAGTTCTGCAAATTTTATTTGTCAATAAATAAATGTGGCTCCAGCATGGCAGTGGGGATCACAGGCCCTGACTGCATGTGAGATGGGAGATCACCCTAAACTCTCACCTTCCTTGGTACAGGAACGTGGCAGTGAGGCTCCACCTGACCCTGACAGTGCAAGGGCTGGGCCTACCACCAAAACACCCCAGGGCCCTGCCTCTCTGTGCCACGTGCACCAGGTATGGGTGGGCAGTCTCAGCCCAGCAGGAGCTAAGTGTAGAGAAGCTTAGAGTGGGGAGATCCAGGTGTGGGGTGAGAGATTTCTGTGTGGAGCGATCTGGGTGTGGGCCGCTCAGTGGGAGATCTGGATGCACAGGGGCTTGTTGGGGGGTTCTGGGTGCAGGGCTAATGGGATTCAGCAGGGGATCCGAGTGAAGGTGGTTGGGGCTCAGCGAGAGGGGGTCTGGGTGTGGGGGGCTTAATAGGGCAGGTCCAGGTGCTGAAGGAGTGGGGTTTGATGGGTGGGGGTCCACGTGCAGCTGGTTGGGGATCAGTGGGGTCTGGGTGTGAGGGGCTTGTCAAAGGGGTCCAGGTGGGGGGAAGTGGGGCTTGTCAGGGTGAGGGTTCAGTGGGCCTGTTTAACAGAGGAGCCCAAGCTGCTGCTGAGGGGATGCCAAATGCTGAGCTCCTACTTCCCCATCCCCTTTTCTTCTCCATCCCTTCCCTTCACTCCCACATTCCCCTCCCCCTGTTCTATTCCACCCCCTTCCTTCCCCACTGCCTCTTCCCACCACTCCCACCCCTTACCCAGTCCCACCCCAGGCACTCACTGTTGCACAGAAAATAGGAAGGCTCCCAGCACACAAAAGGGGAGCAAGACTGGCACTAGGATTCAAGAGGTGGCATTCAGCTGCTCAGTCTGCAGAGCTGAGAGACAGTCTCCTTCAGCTGGGGAGCTCTGCTCTTGCAGAAATGGGGGGCAGTGGTACGTAACCCCATGTGCCCATCATGCCTCACCCCGGTTTGGGGGGGAATCCCCCCCAAAACTGAGCCCATGGTCACCCCTGTGATACTACACCCATATTCTTCATAGAGGTATTGTTATGATATGATTATGGCATAACTATGATGTATTTTATACAAGATAGGTCATGTGAGATATCACTGAAAAGGTTATGATTTACTGAATATGATTATCCTATTTGTATGCATGTATTATTTTGGTATCTGAAGTTAGGAATATTGTCTATGCATCAAATGTGTTTACACCTGGGGAATGCCCACTAGGCAGAATGCAATCAATCTAGATGGCTGGCTGGGAAGGGCCATCAGGGAGAAAAATAGGTCTTAGAAGATGCTAATTGCCCACCAGTGAGCCTTCCTGAGGACCCTGCAAAAAGCTTTCTAGACATGGCTGCTATGGCCCTATAGGGACATGTGACCAAAACACCCAGTACTGGACTCCATCTTGAAATACCAGTGTTTTTCGACGGAAAGGTGTGGGAACCAACTAAGCCTGGTGACTAAGAGTTCCCGCCATATGCAAAAGCTATTTAAGACAGGGAGTGACATCATCATGGCTCTTCTTCACTGACTCCCCACCCGAGAAGACTGCTGGAAACACCTGAGAAACAAGGACTGAACTGAGTGAGGGGGCGAATTTCATGAGTTCTCTGTGCAGCACAAGACAGCATAATTTTGGGTTGACCCTTCAAAGGGGTGTGTGCACTTGAGTAACTGGGCAGTTCCTTAACTGAGCCTTCCCATGCAGAGCTGATCTCACCATCTGTGTGAAGCTGCAGCTGGGTGTGTCTTCACCTGTATGAGGGCTGGAAGGGGACTGAGAGCCTATCACAGCAGTACAATGTAAAGGGAGTCCAGGCTGGTGGGTCAGGTGGGCTCAGTGGTATCCCTGTTCCAAGAGGCAACCCATCAGAGCCCCCATTCCCAACGCGGCTTCCCTTTCGTTCCCTGCCATTTTCTGCAGGGAAGCACAGGAATTCTGCGGGGGGATGGGGTGTTTTCTGCTGGCATACAGTCACACAGAATCCTCCCAGGAGTAAAAGTTTTTATAGCCAGAGGGAACCTTATCCATATAATACCAGCCTAGCACAGAAGTGAGTTTGGTAGCTGAAATACACTCTCACAAGTTGATAGCACCATCTGTCCAGAGAGGGGAAAGAGAAGTGGCCAGCCAATCTTTTAACTTTGCATAACCTCAAGGAGCCAGATGCTGCATCTCAGCTGAACTTTCTGAGTAAATTTTTTTTTTTTAAATTCCCTTCTTAACCAGTTCAGAGGAGCAGGCATCATATGTACTGAGGAATGCAAAGAAAGCAGGGTGAAGGGAAGAATATCCTGTCCTATGTTGTCTTATAAATAAATCATATAGGTTACAGTGGGAAAACACCTGTTAGATGATCTCATCCTTCCCCTGCAAATACAAAGTATAGTCCCTAGAGAGAGGATACACTAGACATTAAACAGATATTACTGCACACTAGAACTGAGCCAGAAACCCGTGAAGATGCTATAACAAGATGGCTTGTTATAGTACCAATCTCTGAAGTTAAGCAGTAAAACCCAAACATAACTATATGTTAACAGCAAAACTTAAGACTGTAAAGACATAAAATTACTTCTGCTAAAGACAGTCTTATAAGTTGTGTGTATATGAACAAAAAGAAACAATCAAACAAATAGAAAATCCACACTCATTTGAGAAGAAAAGATTTTAAGTTAAGGACAATTATATTTCTTGGGGGATGGGGGAGAGAACAAACAAATGTTGCAAAAAAAGCTAAGGTACTAAGTGCTATATTACGGTTGTAGAAAGCAGTGACAGCGCATGTGCGAGAGTGAGACAAAAGGAATACTGCATCATCAACTGTTCCTAAAGGCATACTGCCTGTAGAGGACAGCAGGAAAAAAAAAATCAGCAAAAGAGGGCTCTTAAGAGAAACTCCACCTCTTATTTGGAAGAGCAGCCTACCATTCCATCCCAGCACCTAGCCCTAAAGCCCCAGTCAGTGCGGAACGGTTGCAGGGGCATGGGCTAGTTTTGCCGTCTTTGTGGTTTCTAGCACTACCGGCAATCTAGTAGCTATCTTGATGCTTGCAATCCCTTCCAGGCTACTATGTTTTTTAAACAACACAACAATAACAAGAAGAGATGAAAAACAGAGAGTAAAATAATTTTGTACCCTGTTTGGTGGTGGCAGATGGGCAGAGACTGACAGTAACATGTGAAGAGTTGAACACCTTATGTACCTTCTGCGCAATGATAAATCTGAGCAATTGTGTCCATTCACTGTTTGAGAAGTGAGCAGTAACTGCTGGTAGTGAAATACCACATTTGCATGCATGTATTTTTAGGCTAGAATTGACCATTATGATCATTTAGTCTGGTCTTCTGCACAATTCAGGAAAAATGAGTCTTGGTTCAAACCCATAATTTCTGGTTGCCCTAGAACATAAATCTAGTCTTGATTTAAAGATTTCAAGCAATGGCGAACTGGTAAATTGTTCCAGTGGTTAATTATTCTATATCAGATACCTCCCTCGAGATATCTGGCATGTGAATAAACCCAAGTTCAATGCACAGTTGGAACTGCATGTCTTTAAAAATTACGTTCTACACAATTCTTATTCACCTGCCATCAATTGGACTTAAGCATGCACTTAAGTGTTTAGCTGAACAGTGCTCTGGTGTACTAACCATCAGGCTTCTGAGTATGTGAATGTGAGTTCTTCCTCTCCTACTACACTCATTTGGCTGACTAAGCATCCTAGATTTCTTCCATAAGGCTTTCATCATCCTGACCACCCAGGACCATTTACCTGTGGGAAGTCCCTTCCCTCTCAGCCTATCCCGAATGGCCTGGCTTCTGTCTGTCTGCAATTTTCTTTCTCCATTGCAGGAAAGCTGATCGACCTGTAAACAGGCAGTAATACAATGTCAAGTGTTCTGACAAGACCATGTTACCATGAAGACTGGATACTTCAGAACAAAAGGCCAACACATTTAGCAGGACATTGTCTTTCTCAGGCAAATAAAGTCGTCATACAGTATTTACATTAGTATGGCTGTGGAAATTCAGAATTTCTTCATTGAATTGGGATTATCAATTTGGATTTCCCCCAGGGTTATGTTTTAGGAACCCTTCCCTTATTAGTATCACTTTAGTAATATTTGTTCAATACATGTTTGGCATACTTTCCCCCCAAATAAACAGAAAACAATTCCATAAATCTACAACATAAATATGTTCCATTACAGTAAATGGCAACTAGAAGAATTAAAATAGCTTTAGATATTCCAGGATGTACATATTCAGTTTGCTAAATTATGGTTTGTACCTACTATTAAATGCAAGCTTATGGATGATATTTTAGGCTAGTACCCATAGTAGCTCTATTGGATGCCCATACAATAGCTTTAATGATTTCAGAAAAGTGTTTCCTTCAGTGTTTCCATAATTCAAAGAACAAAAAAAGGAAATTCCAACTCTTTGAGATATTTTATCACAGCGTCCCAACTTCTAAAAATAAATGTTAATTCAATATATACATTTATCTGATTCTGGATACTTGCATACAAATAATTCAAAGAATCTTTTTAAATTGCACTGATAATTTTTACTCTAGCCTTTCTGTAAATTAGAAACTAACTCAAGAATTAGAATTGCAGCTTGTGAAAAATCAAGTTACTTTCTATCTAGTACAATTACAATGCAACCCAATGACTATTAAATAGGTTCAATCAGTGATCTCCCCATTCACCCTTTACAAAATATTTTAAAAAGGAAATGCACCCAATGACATTTTAAGATATTTTGCATTTCAATGGATAATCTCCTATACAGTTCAAGAGGAAACATTTAAAGTACAACAATGCCTAATCAGGGTCAACAGATATGTACAGGAACACACTTCTAAACTGGCTGCTCTATATAATCCTGAGCAATAGCAGCACAGTTCCCATATATAAACAGTGTATGTACATCATTAAGTTGGCATTTCAAGGATATGTACAGAAAAACAGCAACGGGACCTATTTGTGTACAATGGAATGAAACTGGGGAGTGAAGACCAGCTCAGTGCATAAAGAAAACAATCGCACCACAATGTCACCAACATTCTGATGATACCCGGTTCTATTTTTCTTTCTTGTTTAGTGTGAACAATGTGGTCTCAGATATTCCAATGACTTGGTGAAACAGGGAGATGGATGAAAGACAGCTGGCTAAGACTCTGTTCAGGCAAAACATAGGTGATGTTGATTGGTAGAGGGAAACAGAAGAACTAGCAGAATCTCAACAAGTAACACCTCAACTGAAGTTTTTTTAATACTCCTCCCACTTATTAAGGTGGGGCACAAACAGGGGCTTTGGATGGATTCACCTTTGATCCTGGAACTTACAGATAGGCATTTTCAGCCACTACTACCTTTTCCATCGATGCTGGCCAAGATAAAGGGCTGGTCAAAGTCATTCACATCTTTGTCACCTCCAGGCTAATAGTACGCTAATGCACTATTAGCTGGGACTGATTATGAAAGCCATGTGGCAATTAAGACTGATACAACATAGAGCTAAGCAAGAGACATCATACAAGACCATTCACACTAGTGCTCTGCTCTTTACTGGTTGCCTGTAGGTCACAATCCAACCCTATTTTAAAAACTCTGAATTTGCTGGGGCCTGGTTGTCTCAATTACTGCCTCTTGCTCTGCATTGTAGAAGAATAGCTACACTGAGTTACCATGGAGGAGCTGAGATACCACACTGATGATCATTGGAGAGAGATAGATTCATCTACCATTCTTAGGCTGCCAGAGACCAGAGTATGCCTCACAGCTCTCTCTCTGGAAGGCCTGTGGGTAGGGAATCAGTGATGGCTGGAGATTCAACTGAGCCAGAGTTATATCTCTTCATGCAGCAATTTACCAACCAGATTAGCAAGGCCCTGACAGCACTAGAATCTCCCATCTCAAGAAACAGGATATCAAGCAATGCACTTTTCCGTGATTATACTGGTGCCATGTGTCCAGGGATCCATTTTTACACCAGCTACATCTGAGTGGTATCCACGAGAACTGAAACGGCCACAAGGTCAGCCTCCAAAGAGGTGGGATGATTTCCTAACAAGGAGATATGGACAAACATGGCAAAAGATGGCCAGAGCGAGAGAAGATTGGAAGACGTGTTGTGATTGGCTCAGTCTTAACTGATGAAAGACTGACAGTCTACGCAGTAATAATTCATCGAGTTCCAAAGGGTTGAAGCAGTAGAATACTGTAGTAACATAGCAGTGAATCAGAACCACAGTATCCAAGACCTATGGTCCAGCAATTCTGTAGAAATACTTTGCTTGAGTTGTCTGATTGCCATTATTAGAGATAATTTATAAATGAAAAATACTGGGAGAAATACTGTTTGGCACCATGAACAGTTAGCAAGCTCCATTTCTATTCAGAGTCCTAAAATTATTTAACCATCCCATGAATATGTTGTAACATTGTAGCGAAGGGTGAGGTTGCCAGTCAGGAATGGTAACTTTGTGAGATGAGTTAATGTCATTCTTTTTGCATATGAAAATAATAAGTGCATGTGTCATAATAATATGAATTCCCTGTCAGTAATAATGGCTGACAGCTGGGTAAAATCTCAGAAGAACTTAAAAGTCTGGTGACACATTCCCTTATTTCCTTCAATAAACAACTGTCCATAACAGAATTTAAAATGTAAAAGAGAAATCCAGTTAGCTAAAACAAGTGTTAAACACCCTGCCCCATACATCTATTCCAATTTTTGTTTTTTATCATCATATTTGCCTATATTTTAAAAAAATGTTTCTCCCCATTGCTGTGTGGAAGATCCAACACAACGAGAAACTGACCTTACCAGAAAAACTGCAAAAGTGACCATATATAGTGCTGCCAAATGCATGAAGTCAACTAACAAAAATTAGAAACCATGTTTTCCATTAAACTTTCAGTAATTGCTCTTTCTTGTGTTGCTTGTGATAAAAGCAGGTAAAAAACATTCAGACAGAAGTTAATTTTTAGACCGAGTGTCCCTTTAATATAAGTTGGGAAAAATTACAAACAAGAAGCAAGTCTGTTAGGAGAGAGACTTTGAACCAATTTCTTCACTGTGTTTTTGCAATTCTCATTTATTGCTCAACTGCTTGTAAACACTTACCCCAGAAAGGCTTCCTAGAACCAGTTTAACCAACTGTTTCACATATGAGAAAGAAGGTGCACAATGACTGTTCCTTATGTGAGCACTGCAGGCATCCAGAACCGTCCGTACAGACACACGGGCATAAAAGACATCTTCGCACATTCCAAGCAGTATGCTGTTTAGGTGATCCCCAAGTTTGATAGGCTGATTACAGAGGAGAGAAGGAATAAAAAAAAAACAACAGACAACAGCACTTAAATATCTATCAACCACATATGCAAATAGGTTGATTTTCTAGAGTTTCAAATTACTTTCAATACTAATTCATTTTGGTACTTCTGAAAATTCCACCTGATATGCTCCATCTGCAACACATTTCCTTGACAGGGGAAGCAGTTTGATCTAGTGGCTACGGTTCAGGGGATCTAAATGCAGGATATGTCACTAACCTGTTTCATCTTGGGCTATTCACACAGTCTGTAAAGTATTATTATACTTGTCTACCAAGGACACTAGGACTAATTAAGATTTTTAAAACACAGTCTTGAAAAATAACTATATTCATTGTAACTGCTAACCATAAGGGACTAACCATGGAGACAGTATTTGCAGGAACTTGCTGATGAGCTCTGACAAGTGTACTGAAAAAGCTTCTACAACCCTTTAGCTAGTCCAAGATTTTACTTCAACTAGATTTGTAGTTTCATATTCCAGAAAGGTGTTGGATTGACTCGTCAAGTCTCTTATGGCTAGCAGTAATACTGGAGATGGCATTTATTATTACTCAAGATTATCTAATGTTTAAAAATCCTTTCTAGAGTCCAGAAAAGTTTTTAGATATTATTAGAAAAGGGGCAGGACTGAAGGAGCAAAGTGATTGGCTACGTAAGTGAAGCCCTGTAATTATGGGACAACACCCATAGGGTTGGGAACTACTTAGCCTTAATTTTTTCCCATCCAAACAGTCAATCCTATCATATTCTAAGTGGAATAACACTCCAGGGTATGCAGTAGTCAGTGATAACACCACTTCCCAGACACTGTAGGCACTTGGCCTTCAGCACTGTGTCTCACTACGCACCCAAGGTGGGCGGTTATCAAAGAAATACATGCCCTGTCGTGTGTTGTTCTTTACTGAGCACATTAAGTTGCACAGTATTTCTTTCCATTTATTTTTGAAGCTTACTATAAAAATTTATTCTGCATCACCCAGGTTTAACATACAGAATTAATATAGTGTTTTACCATATACACACTAATAGGCACTACTGTCTTTCAATTAATTTTTTTTAAGGGAACAATTTTTCTCTCTCTCGAATCACAGAAATCATTCTTGCATGAAACCTGGTACACAGCAAAGAAGCTAAAACAACATATTCATCAGCTAAAAACATCAACAAACATTTATAAATTGTACATCTTACATCTGTGTTACAATAGATAAACTTCCAGGATTAAGGACAACTTAAAAGATGAAGATTTAAATATTTTAACTTTTTATAAAGGTAGATCTGTGAGTTCTGCTGGAATGTTAGCTACTAGCACTTACCACATGCTTACAGGACGGGTAAGATAAATTCACCAGATGAAAGTTGCTCTATTCTAGGGTGACAACAGTTGATTTTCCTTTTAAAGTAGCTGAAGTGCTCACAATAGCTATAGCCAATTCCCTCCATGTTTCCATTGTATTTTTCTCTCTTCAGTGCCTCACAACTTTCTAAAACTTTCACCTTTTGGGCTGAAATTATCCATACCTGGTCTCTGCCTCAGGGTGATTCTACCTCCCTCTTCCTCCCACTTCTTCAGATTATAAAGTAGAGCAGGTCAGCTGTTTTTGAGAATGAAGGAAAAGGGAAAAGCCCACAACACTTTCCCCATTATAAAAATATTTTGCAGTCTACACTGATGTAACACACACACACACACACCAAGAGACAAAGAAAAACACAGTCTATAGTAGAGGTATATTATAAGCCACAGCCAGGGCTGAGAGGGGTTACAGAACTGCTGTGTAGCAATGCACACCCCCTCAGGCATATGGGAATAGATGATCCATCCTTTTAATGAGCACAGTTTGCTTTCTCCCACATAAGCCCTGTTCTGCTGGATGGTGCGTACGCAGGGGTGGAGTCACAGTCTCTTCCTTTACCGAATCTAGTGTCATTACCCGCACTCTTCAAATCCTAACCATCAAGCATATAAAGGACCGGAGATTGGGCACAGACCCAGAATTGGAGCCCAAAAGAACTGGGAGATCTTTGTATCCTCTTCCCACAACTTGTACACCCGCATAGGGTCAACCACAAACCCTTACCATTAGCTACAGAACATACAAAATGAAGGAAAGAATTGAAAGCCCCTCAGAGCAGGGACTGTCTTTTTGTTCTCTCTTTGTACAATGTCTAGCACAATGGGGTCATGGTCCATGACTAGGGCTCTTGGGCATGACTGTAATACAAATAATAAATAATAATAATTGGTCTTTGGTCTCGTGGTTAAGGCACTGGATTGGGATTCAATTTGAGGTCTGCCACAAACTTCCAGGGTGACAGTGGGCAAGTTACAGTCTCTCTCTGTCTCAGTTTGCCCTAGGTAAAATGAGACTATAATCCTCTCACATTTTTGTCAGTCTTGTCTATTTAAAGTGTTCACTCTTCGGAACAGGGACTGTCTCTTATTATGGAACTCACCTACCACAATGCAGCCATGATCTCTGTTGGCATCTCAAGATGCTATGATTATATAAATAATATTGAAGGACTGTATTTTTCTAAAAATATCCTAATAGTTACAGAACATATTAATACTATCATGAAGGAGATGACATTTGGTAAACGCCGAAAGCATGTGCTTTGAATTAAGAACTCAACGACAATCTGTAACCCCCCAAAGAGTCCATTAGCACAGCATAATGAACTTCTGGATGAAACTCTTCAGAGGATGCTTTGTTTTTCCATTCTAACCAAATGATCCCTGCATGCAACGAGATTACTCTTTGGTTTTGGGAGGAAATAATGGTTTTTTAAAGTGTCGTTTTTCTTTTTTAGGTTATAATATCATCAAAGCCACATTATAGTTACAGTAACGAAGGCATTCATTATAAATCCCTATGTTCACTAGCTAGTTTTTCCCAAAAAATCAGCTATTAGGGCTGAAATAGCTTATACTTACTCTCAGCCCCAGAGACAATTCTATTTTATTATCCAAGTTTATAGAGAAAACTTATGGTATACATTTTTCATTTCTCAAGCATGAAAATGTTTTTTATGCTTAACTATTATTCTGGACTCTGACAACACAACTTGGAGTTAAAACACCCATTGGCATAGATATAATCCAGAGGAAAAAGTGTGTGTGGGCGGGTGCACGAAGAGATAAAACAGTTAAAAATAAAATAAGGTATGAACTAATGAAAGCCAATAATCATCAGTCTTTTCCTTTTCTATTTAAGCATGTAACACAGGTATATACGGATATAACCACGCTCTTGTGTAGATCTGCACAAAGAAATTCCCTCTCAAAAGCAGTGCCACACACAGTCAATCATTCTGTCTCTACTAACTGTTTGCTATCTTAAAGACTGCCTCAGAAGGAGTGTAACTTCTGTGGCAGCATGCTTGGCTGCCTTCTTGACTGTGCTCTTTTGGATGCAGAGTATTCTGGAGTGCAGAAGCTCAGCAGGCACATTTTAAAATTAAAGGCAAAGGTAGAAAATTTTTGCAATTTTGCTTATTCTCTCTTTCCTGACACACATCAGCATGCTATCCTAGAGGGGAATTGCTGTAGTGCTGGTAACCCAGATGCTGGAAGCTCTGCTGCCACTAACAATAGAAACTTTATTCCCTTTTCTCTATCGTCTGTTCAGTTTTCAACTTCCATAGCCTGATTTCAAGCCAGCACTCCCATTTCTATTGCGCAAACCTAACAACTCGAAGCTGTCAGGTCATCTCTGCCCCAGATCATAAAGGTGAGAAAAACCTGTCACTGCGGGGAACTGAGGTAGTGAGGAGAGAAGAAACTGCAAAGGAATATCCCCGCTAATCACAGAGGAAGAGGAGCAAAATTATCCACCACTTGCTTTTTCCTCTTCAGTTTTACCGGAGCTGTAATATGTGCCCAAGGGCCTTGATTTTCTATTTTTACTGAAAAATTCCTGGGTATTACAAAAGTCTTATGTAATTTTTGCCAATTTTAATCACATTTTGTACCACCCAAGTACTTGAAAATACTGATTATATTAAGAAAATCCAATCCATTAGATTATGTAGATAGGCTTATGTGAATAATAAATTAGTCCAAGTATAAATGCGAGGCTCCCTGTTAAAGTATGGCGATATAGTGGAAGACACACAGATGCACGTGTGTGTACATTAGTGCCTGAATCCTAATCAAAGGAGTCATTGTCCTCTCTGCCTTTGAAAATCTTTCCCTTTATTTCTCAGCCATAACACTGTATCAACAGTTTTCTCCATTTAATTAGTAATAATAGTACATTTTTAAGCAGCTGAGTAAGTTTTGTGCTGAAAGCTGTTTTTTTCCCCCCCCATCCGAGCAGGAGTCAAGCCAAATGTTTAATATCTGCAAATCCCTATCTCATCACCCCCTAATGTACTTTTTGGATACAGACTCCTAATTTTTCAGCCTCCTCAAGCCATTTCAGCGATTGACTTGAAGTGTAGTTGTTGTGTGCGGGTTTTTTTGTTTGTTTTATTTTTTGTTTCTTAAGGTGAAAGAGCTCTGGAAGAAGGTGAGTCAAATATTGAAGAGTAAATCCTCTCAAACCTAACTGAAGGAGTTCTGACCGCTGCACATACTGTATACGAGATAACCAAATTGAGCAATAACAACGAGGAGTCCTTGTGGCAACCTAGAGACTAACCAATTTATTTGGGTATAAGCTTTTGTAAACTGGTTAGTCTCTAAGATGCCAAAAGGACTCCTCGTTGTTTTTGCTGATACAGACTAACAGGGTGACTACTCTGAAATTGAGCAATGAGGTTAAGCTCTAACCAGTCCATAACTGTGTCTACAGCTGCTAGCAAGTCAACAGCAAAGAAGTCTACTCCCTATTCTCAACAAGTACCCTCCCTTCAGAGGCAGTCATGTAATGAATTCACCCAAACATGCTTACCTTAGGCTCATAGAAATTATAGTAGGGCCAGATGGAGTACAGTGGTCAGTATCTTTTTAAGTAAATCACAAATACTTTTTTACTATATTAAAGAAATTTCAATATGACAAACAAAAATCAACCCATTTTAGAATCCCTTAATAAAACAGAAATCTGATTTTTCTTCTGATAGATTCACAGCATGATATACAAGCAAGTTGTTTTTTTATAAGCCTCAAACAGCTGTGGTTCATTGGGAGACATAAGGGCCAAGTTGACTCCACATAACTTCAAAGTGAAAGACAATGCCAGTGCTTTCCCCCCTTCAAACCAACACTACAGTATCCCTAATCAAGAAAAATAAAGAAGCAAACAACCAGAATAGATACAGTGAAGAGTATTAATTAGAGAAGAATAGGACAAAGCATAATGGACAAAGCAAGCTGCTTCACTACAAGCAAAGCTCTATGGATTCTGTGGTAAAAAGGTCTTTAATTCTACAGCAAAACCCCCTGCTCTCAGCGGCATTATGGCTAGGAGTGAATTCAGTGACAAATTCTGAAGCTGTAGGATCAGAGAATACACCTCTACCTCGACAGAATGCAACCCGATATAATATGAATTCGGATATAACGTGGTAAAGCAGCAGGGAGCCCCAGATCCTTTAAAGCGCCACCTGAGCCCCGCTGCTTTACTGCTTTATATCCGAATTTGTGTGGAGCCCCAAGCCCTTTAAATCACTGCCCAAGCCCGGCTGCCAGAGCTCCAGTGGTGATTTAAAGGGCCCGGGGGTGGGGGGGGCCTCCCTGCAGCGGCTGGAGCACCGGGCCCTTTAAGTTCCCGCTGGGGCTCTGGCAGCCGGGCTCGGGCGGTGATTTAAAGCGTCAGAGGCTCCGGCCGCTGCAGGGAGCCCCGGGGCCTTTAAATCCCTGCCCAAGCCCCGCTGCCAGAGCTCAGTGGTGATTTAAAGGGACCGGGGTTCCCTGCATTGGCTAGAGCACCGGGCCATTTAAATCACCCCCAGGGAAGCTGGTCCACTCTGGCACAGTGTACCGGCTCTTGCCAGTACGCCATACCAGATTGAACCTGATATAATGCGGTCTCACCTATAAAGCAGTGAGATTTTTTGGCTCCCGAGGACCATGTTATATCGGGGTAGAGGTGAACATCAAAAGTCTCTCTCTTGTCTGTTGCAGTAAGACTCTGGTAAACTCACCTTTAAGTACCCATAACTTGGAAGTCCACAGTTCAGCCACCAAGCCTCAGTATTCAAGAGGCAACTATTTCAGATAATATTATTTTACCTTGAACCCTGCATATTTAGGCCTGATCCTGGGAAGGCTGAGAACCTGGAACTCCCATTGACTGTGAAATGACTGCAATGGGAGTTGCAAGTTCTCTGTACCTCTTGGATTTGTGTCCCAACAGGCCTAATTCTCCAGCTCTTACTCATCAGAATAGTCCCATTCATATTTATAGAACTAGTCACATGAGTGAGGGCTTCAGGAACCAGCCCTAAATTCTACTCCTTGGGACGACTTTTCCCCCTCTCACAAGCACCTTGTAATTATGTAAATTACAAAAACCCAAATTATGTAAAAACTCCTGCTTTTCACTTAGTTTCACCAGTCCCACCAACATCCCAAGGGTTTACCTTGCCATGTTATTCTTTTTTTTTTCTTTTTTAGAAATGTGGAGGAGGTTATTAAACAAACCTCATTTTAAAACTTAAAAATGATGAGATTTTATAAAAGAAGTCTTAACAAAATACTTACTTGGCTTTGAGGGACTTCATGGTCAGCTCCCCAATAAAGGGTCATACCAAGAGAATAAACATGAATCTGTAATACAACACAAACCATCTGTCAACTTAATGGAGGGACAGTTCTGGAAATTCAACAGTATATCTTTAGAGTATTATGTGGGTGTGATGAACTTGACATTCTGAGAAAGGGTGGTCCTCCCCTCCCCCCCACAAATTAGGTGCACTATTGCATGTTTACATTTTTGACAGCTAACCTTAGCCATGGACTCAATTAGCCTCCTTGCCTTGGAGAGCTTCCAAACTGTCCTTTGTCCTGGTCATTACAGTCAGAGCAGCAAATCCCACTATGGGAAAAGACTTGAAAAAATCTTATTAATGTCCTCTAACATTTCCATTTAGTTTTTAACTCTTCATTGAAGATTAAGCCCCAGTATACATCGATAAGATTACGACACTTGATGGTGATGAACACATTCTGAAATGCAGCAGGGCATTCCAATGCTGCAAGTCTTAAAAGGTGCATAGTTCTGAAAGTGGTGAAACACTTAGGATCACAAACACTGGCTTTTGAGTTGCCAACGGATTTTCACCTATGCACACAACATATGAGGTTGTCATCTTAAAATTTCAATCATTGTAAACTCCTCAAAGCAGGGAATGTGTTTTCCTACATATTTGTACATGTCCCAGCACAACAAATCATCCTAATGAGGGCAACTGGCCTTGCTCTAATACAAATAAATAATAAATAAGAATAGAAAAAAGTAGTGAATAATAATGAATCTGGATTGTCTGTATATACAATGTGGTAATGACACTCTTTGTACTGGACAAATCAACTACTGTACAGTGAACATGTGTTAGTAACAACTGTATAATTTAAAGCAAGAGGTGCATTACATAATTGTGGCAACGAGTTATATTAAAATTGAGCATAGATGCCACTTATAGGTGATTCAACCAATCCCATCTTCCCCCAAATAAAGAGAAAATACAAATTTGAGGCCAACTTGAAGCATTAGCTATATGCAGCTAGAATCACCATTAAGAAGTCAATATTTTATGTTTTTGAAATGTGTATGTAAATTGGGAGAAAACTGTTCATGCACATAGCCAACAGAATCCATACAACAATGAAATGCAAACCTGACTTTCACGGTTTTTCTGTACCATATATGCGAATTCAACACAGTTTTATAGTCACATATTCAGGAGGAAGATAGAATTGCTTTAAATATATGTTTAAGACAAAGTTATGTATTTGTTCAGCGCTGACCAGATACCTGACTTGGTAAAAGGCATAGATATTAAGACAATCTCTGCCCTGGAGAGTTTATAACCTACCAGAAACAATATTTAGAGATCTACAATCTACACAGAAGATGCTGTGGGAGACAACGGAAAGAGCTACCATAGTTAATATTTATTATTAGTCTAGTTTTTATGAAACAATAATATGATAATGTCAAATGGCAGCCCCACCTGGGGACATCCTCCTGAAGTAGGCTGTGGCACAACAAGTGTCCCCTCTCAGGTAATCCAAGAACTCTACTTCAGGCTCCCTTGCTTAAATAATACCCTTCTGTGGGGCCAGTTTATTATAAAAAAAACATAATACTATTCAGTTCATAACAAAAGTCCTCCACGCAGTCCCATCTATCATCCCAGTACATATCATCCTCAAAACCCCATGACGTAACACCTCACATGCCAGCATCTTCTATTACACTCTAGGCTCCTCATCAGTCCTCATCTGTCCCCTCTGCTAGGACGGCCACCCCAACTCTTCCAACTGGAGTGTGAGCCCACTTTTCTCAGTGGTAACTCCCCACAAACTCTCTGCTGGGAAATCATCTTCACCGGGGAAGCATCCCTCCCTCTCCCTGTTCCCTTAGGTCCAGCACTCTGGCCATGGATATGTCAATGGGCAAATTCCTCTGCTGCGCTCCAGCCTCCAGAGCTCTCTGGCCCGTGGCTACATCTCTCCAGCTTAGAAGTAAGCAGGCAACACCTGCTGCTGCTGTCTGGCCCTGGCTCTTTGGCTTTGGGATGTCAGGCAGCAAACCCTTCTTTGCTGCTCTATTGCCTTCCGACTTCCCCCAGGAACAACCTACAGCTTCCTTCCAGGACCCTCCATAGTCCCCTGGTAGCTCTCAACTGTCTCTTTCCTGACAAACTCACCCCATCCGTCTGTCTCATGGGGGTCTCTGCCCCTCAGATTCAGTCTATTCTTTATTGCCTCAGGTGTTGCCCTGCTCTCTTAACTGGCCAGATTGGGAGCACTTTTTCTGGTACAGGGGAGCTGGAACTACTTCATGTACAGAGCTGGCCAGCCACCCTGTGATATATAGTTGTATTTACAAATTTACACATAAATATGGACATTGCTATTAAAAAGGCTTTTTGAATTGCAAAATCAACATTAAAGTGCTGAATATACATGAAGCTCTTGCTTCATCTAAATAAAGTTTTATGCCAAGTGGCTTGTGACCTGAACAATAAGTGAGAGTGAAACCGGCAGCCTCCTTCATTCCATTGCCAAGTATCAGTCCTGTATATAAATTCTAAACAACAACAAAAAATTAAAGAGTGCTTCAGCAGACTTTTTCAAATATCTTGTCAAGAGCTCTTATGTATGGTTTTCAACCATCCTAAATTTAAGAAGTGCAATATATTTTGTGCTAAAGAAAAGCAGAGGTAAATATTCAGTGCTATGTTTCAGACATGTGAAATAATGGTTCCACTGTTAACAAAACCACCTACATATTCATGCTGCCATTGATGTCAGTCAAAATAATTAGTAGCCTATTGTCAGCTAGATAGGACTCAAACAGATAAATTTGGTGTGCATTTTAATTTAAAATCATCACCTTTTTTCCTTTGCACTTCTTCAAATTCTTAATTCTTTTCCTGAAGATTTTCAGTGAGTGTATTAATTTTTAAAAATGAATAATCTCAAGTTTCCAATTTGTGGTTTAATTAAAACATATATATGAAATATTTTCAGTTTTCCACTACAAAATGGATGCAATATTCTCCTTTTATTTAATCCCTCCAAGTCAAGGCATGGTAACGTCAGCTGTTTAGGAGCAACATATTCCCTATTCTGTTTTCTATTTATTTTTATTATCTATTTTCCACATTACATTTGAAAATAGAGGCATCCAGAAGAGCACTTGAGTCCTAAGCTTCCTCCAGTTATCACAAAGAGGATTGTCTCCCAAGACACATGGTGTATGAGTCATGCAGAGCACCACGCCAAGGGCTGCACTGATATGAGATTGTGATAGAATTAATACAGCTGACATATGGTTATGGTCACCATGACAGTTCAGTTCAATAAGCTGATGAATAGCAAAGCTTATGCCTGAGGTATACGTGGGAGGAGGGATTATGCAAATACAAAATATTTTTCTTGGAATTTTTCTGAAAATTACTTTATATAGTATAAACAAAGCTGGAGTACATGCCATGAAGGGATTTGTGGTAATGGTGTGCCTAAGGAGAAGACAGTGGGCCAACTTTTGCCTAATGTTACATCCACACAAACTTTTCTGATTTCGAGATCTCATGAATTTCACTGGTGTTGTAGAGGTGCAATTAAGGGCACAATTTGGTTTGATACCCATTAGATAACAATTTACGGCCCAATCCTGAAACCACATACTATCAACTGCAGACTGACTTTTTCTTCCTTTAATTCATCACGACCAATGGAACTACATCAAGTTGCAATAGCAGGGCCATAGCTTAATCTGGGAGAACTGGAATATTCAGACCCCCAAAGTCTTAGCTTGGTTGTAGCAGGGACCTTTGTACAGGTGAATGCCAACAATCAGCATGAACTCAGCTCAACTTCTTTTGCATTGTTAAAAAGACAAAGTTATTCATGGTATATGTCACTTTGGAAAGGACATATTTAATTGTTTAAGAAAGCACATGTCATACTCATGGTATTAACAAGTGCTAAAGTGCTTTACACTGAAAAAACATACAATAACCAAGTAACCCATGTAGTTTTTGAGAGGTTAGGAGGAGATTAATTTCAATCAGTAAAAAATCAGGTGAAACAATGCAATAGGAATTTGTTTTTTGGTGGGGGAGAGGGGTTATTTAACATTTTACACAGAGGATTAACATTTTCAGGTTTGTGTGTGTGAAATTTACTCTAAAACTGATTGCTACTTCAAGAAGCTAAAAAAATCAAACCCAAATGAATTGGTATTCATCATTATTTGCATCTTCAATGTATGTTCCATCACGTTGTTTTCTGAAAGGAATCCGATAATATTTAAAGATGTACATTCAGTTGGAACTAACCTGACTTTTTTTTTGTTATGGTGGTTGTGACTGCTCAGTGGAAAAATTAAAGACTTATTTGCAAACTGGCTTCCAACTGCATGTGGTTTTGGACCACAAACCAAACTAAAATGGCTACCCTCATGACACAGTTTTTTTTTTGTTAGTCTGTTTTGTAATTTATTGTTATTTTTTACCTTTAAACCTATATCTGAAATTTGGATTATAAAGGAATGGTTAGAAGTCACTGTTTGACATCTTTAACCATAAAAATAAGCTTTATTCCCTAAATACAGATCCCTCAATTGCAGGCACTACATACTTAGCAATGTTTCATATATGCATCAGAATCTCTTTTCACTGAGGAAATGATGGCCACAGAACTAAGTCTTCCTTGTTCTCTGGGAAGACTGCTGTGGGCTTTTCCTTCCTGTTGGAAGTCAAAGTCAGGTATCAGAGACTCTCAGTTTAATGGATGTGCTTGTCATTGACTCAGTCATCTACAACTAAATGAACTCTCCAAATACTGAGATGGTACTTCTCCTATTCAGCTTATTACTAAGACCTTCTACTAAAAGATTAGAGAACGTTACCAATTTGTGCCATAGACACACTGTAGCTATGCATGAAAAGGAAACTAGACAGTTGCAATACCATCAACCTTAAACAAACAAATACATACATACATGAATAAATCTGGCAACAGAGAATGGAGAGAAGAAAAAAATATACTTACCAAAACCAGGTAGTATGGGTATAAAATAGTTAACTGGTAACAATAGTTTTTCTTTACTACACAACAAGAATAATTCTGGAATAAATTGCCTAGGGAGGTTCTGGAATCTCCATCTCTGGAGATATTTAAGAGTAGGTTAGATAAATATCTATCAGGGATGGTCTAGACAGTATTTGGTCCTGCCATGAGGGCAGGGGACTGGACTCGATGACCTCTCGAGGTCCCTTCCAGTCCTAGAGTCTATGAATCTATGAAAAAAACCAACCTTATTAATTCTAGGTTGGCTAATATACAAACTGAACAGTATTCCCAAAACATCTGAGAGTCTCGTGCCTTTTCTCAGCAAAGCTTTTATTACAGAGCATTGTAAGGAGGTCCCAGACTAAGACTAAGACTGTTATTTTTACAAAATGTACTGCATCTCTACCATATAGTGAAGAACTATTTTTCAAAATAAGTGAACAAAGCACATTTTGGTGTGGTGCTCCATTGTATGCTTAATTTGCAATCAGTTTGCTAAAGTTCTTCTGAATGTAGTATTTCACAAACTATTACAACAGCACTATAGAATATAAACAAAACTGTATAAGCTATATACATGTGAAGCAATCTTTTACATATAAAAATGCTTGTAACGAAGAAAATGAATTGCACTTACTCATATTTGTTACAATTTGATTTTAAAAACAGTTATATTACTTTCATGTTGGTTTTTCACATTTTTTCAGTGGAATATTATATACTGTTCTCTAATTGTTCATTATGGTTTGACAGACTAATGTCATGCTAAATATTTTTTTGGGAAAAAAATCCCATACCAAGGTTAGGCTAACTGTTTATTTGATCATCATGGTTGAGGCTTGTGCATTATGTCATGTCAAACTCCGTTCATATGCGATAATGTCAAATACATTAAAACTAGATAAATGCATCTATTTTCAAAGTTGTGCTGATAATAAGAAGATTAAAAAGGAAGCTAAGCATGCGTTCTTATATAAATGTGTGTGTTATGTATGCACACTGTACTACTTAAGATAATTATATCAAGGTAAAGTTCAAATATGAACTTCAATAAGAGTTGCAAGTACTCTGCACCTCCAAAAAATTATTTATTTAAATGCTTTTTGGTAATCCTGATTTTTGGCTTTTATGATTTATATTAAAATATTTTGAACAGTTTTCACAAGAAATAAGTAACACTAAATTCGTATCACAAATTTATTATTTGTGGAATGATCTGCTAATGTATATTTCAAATAAGCCTACAATTACAAAATCAGGGTTTTTTTTGTTCAATTTAACAAGAGACTTGGAATCAGTAAGGCATTCACTGTCTGACTAGCACTTTGGATGATATTTATTGTTGAATACATCATTTCTTCTAAACCAAAGAAATTAAGTCATGACCCAAATACTAATGCAACCCTGTCATTGTGTTTTAAGAGGTCATTACAAACAGGAATTTGCTTTGGTTTCAGTAAAATTCTGACATGAATCAATTTCAGAACAAGAACTGAAAATAAAACAAAGATTTCCACTCCGAAACTAGTTTGGTAAATTGCAGTGAAATACACTGAATGAAGACTGCAGCTTAACATTGGAAACCAGATGAAATTAGCATGTATACAACCTAAGAATTGCCAGGTAAATAAATCACAGAAACTAACCATGACACTACCCAAAACTTAGCTTACTATACATGGAAGAGAAGACCACACTGGGGTTATGGGCAAGATGCACAGCAAAGGTACTGTAACCATAAACATTTTAAAGAAATATACACTCCAGTCATGAGGCAATATAACTGTGCCTTAAAGAACATTTAACAGATTATTAGACAGGGGAAAAGTTTTCTTTCATTGTAGTAGGGTTTGACTTCTATCTATTTTTATGCCAGAAGAGCAATGTACTTGATTTTGATTGACATATTTCCCCCTGACATATTTTCCCCCCAGAATCAGCAATTAGTCTCCATATCCTTTTCATTAGATTGTTTTGTCAACCATCCCTTGCAATGGATCAAAATATTACCCCAAAGAAACCTTCTTCTACTTCATCTAAATCTACACTATATTATGATTTGTATTACAGCAGCAACCAGAGGCCTCAGGATTAGAGCTGCACTGTACAGTTGGCAAATATTAGCTGGTTGAAATGTCTGGGGAGATTTGAAAAAAGGAAAAAATTGGGTTTGAGAGAAGGAGATAAAGAGAGACATTTGAGAAGGATTTTGGAATGAATACCGGGGATGAAGGGCAGATGGAGACAAAGATGCAGGGTCAGCATTAGCAAAAGAAATTTCACTTAACTCTGAAGCAATACACATATAGAAACTGAAATATTTCTGAAGGAATGCTATCCAACACAGACTGACTTTTCCTTAAAAAAAGAAAGAAGTCTGCCTCATAAAGCCTTAATCTACAATACAATAAGCCAGTGGTCTCCAAAATGGGGTGTGCAAGAGGATCCTTGAGGATGCACAGCAGGAGGAATGCTTTTTTTTGTTTTTTTGCTGCTTCGGCACTTCAGGTGGGAGTCCGAGTGGCTTTTCTTCCCCCTCCCCTTTGGCAGTTCTGAAGGTTTCTTTGTTTTTGCTTTTTTTTTGCTTTAGCACGGCAGGAAGTGCGTGCTCAAAAATTTTTTACTGATAGGGATGCGCGATCAAAAAAGTTTGGAGACCACTGCAATAAGCTACATTTGAATGATTTCAGAGTTCAGTAACCTAAAACAATAAAGTTGTACATGAAGCCTATCTGCTCACTCTGATATATACAAGTTCATCACATACTTTTTCTCCTATTACATTTAAATTTTATACATACTCTTTAAAAATTCACTCTATTCAACCAGCTGAAATTTTAAATTAAAATAAGCTAACATAACTATAAGACTATATTCCTGATACCTTTTGGTGGCAGAAACTGCAGACAAATGAAATTCTATGGCCTAATTCTGGTAGACACTAAAATAGATGTAAGTAGCACAGTCCCCCCACAAAATCAAGTAAAAAAGTACTGTTAATATACACTTTTAACAGCTGTTAAAAAGCCCCATGCACGCACATCTGCCATGTAGTACGAAGGAATTAATTGAACTGAAGCTGCATGAACCACAGCTTGGCCAGGCAAGTTTCAGATACATACATACATGGTAAACAGACATATGGATCAAGCCCCTAATGCTATGGCTGTACCTTGTTAAACTCATACATAGGGGCCTACTAAATTCACGATACATTTTGGTCAATTTCACGGCCATGGGATTTTAAAAACAACAAATTTCATTATTTCAGCTATTTAAATCTGAAATTTCTGTGTTTTAATTGTAGGGGTCCTGACCCAAAAACAAGCTGTGTGTGTGTGGGAGGTGGGGTTTGCAAGGTTATTGTGTGTGTGTTTTTGGGGAGTGTTGCAATACTGCTACCCTTACTTCTGCACTGCTGCTGGTGGCGGCACTGCCTTCAGAGCTGGGCAGCTGGAGAGCAGCGGCTACCGGCTGGGATCCCAGCTCTGAAGGCACAGCCTCTGCCAGCAGCAGCGCAGAAGTAAGGATGGTATGGTATTGCCACCCTTACTTCTGCGCTGCTGCCTACAGAGTTCGGCCCTCAGTCAGTAGCCACCACCTTCTGGCTGCCCAGCTCTGAAGGCAGCAGTGCAGAAGTAAGAGCAGCCAAGTATGGTATTGTCACCCTTACTTCTGCGCTGCTGCTGGCAGAGACTCTGCCTTCAGAGCTGGGCGCCCAGCCAACAAACGCCGCTCTCCAGCCACCCAGATCTGAAGGCAGTGCAGAAGTAAGGCCGCAATACAGCAACACCCCTAAAAATAACCTTGCAACCCCCCTGAAACTCCCTTTTGGGTCAGGACCCCCAATTTGAGAAATGCTGGTCTCCCCAGTGAAATCTGTATAGTACAGGGTAAAAGCACACAAGAAAGCAGATTTCATGGTCCGTGATGCATTTTTCATGGCCATGAATTTCATAGGGCCCTACTCATATACAACTACTTTGTTAGAGGCCCAGGAGAATGGCCTCTTCTCAAGTTGACTGGGGAACTAAAACCTAGAAACCCAATTTTCTTCAAATTCTGCTGCATCGTTTCAGTTTGATGCAGTGGTGGTTTGATTTGGGTTTTTTTTTCCTGCCACATGTGTATGTGCAAAGTTAGCTAGAATTCAGCCCAAAATTAGATGTATTCAACTCCAGTAAAAAACTTCAACACAACACTAAAACCAAATACCACAAGCTAAAAGGATATAAACCAAGTTAAACCAACTGTATGAGTAATCTCCTGATGCAAACCAGAGCATATATATGTCAACATGCAATAATTTCCCAAGGAAATATGAATTCAGGTTCTTGCAGCGGTCACAACTGTACTACCACCACCTTACAGAAAATTATGTTACCAGATGTCATACAATAGCAAAATGTACATTTTCATAAGCAAGGGCCACAATCTGAGAGAATTAATCAGAGCGGCATGCGGGGACAAAGGCCATAATTTGGTCATCAACAATGAATGAGTTCAAGTACAAGAGAAACATGTCACATCAATCCCCATCAGTTTTCACTTCTTTCTATGCAACAGGGAAACACATGGCCTCTGGTTTGCAATACAGAGTTAAATTAAGAATGTGCCCAACTTTGAAGTAAAAGATTTCACCTAGACACAGTTCAGCTGCTTAAGGAATTTACTGATTATTTTCCTGGTGCTTTTGATACAAGAGTTCTTAAGCCAAATTCAGAGCTAATACAAAGTGGCACAGCTTCACTGACTTCAACAGAATTGCACCTGCTCATTCAAGTTATACATTTTAGTAAAGATTTCTAACTACAAGGTGCTTCATAGTACCACTATCACAAAGTTTAGAATTATCCCTCCTATCCGTCAGTTCTGGATTCTGCAGTCCCTAGTCTGGCAAAACTTCCACTGACTTGGGTACTGCTGTTACACGTATAAGGACTTCTGTCCCTTGACCCTGAACAGCTAACACACTCATATATATATGAAGTATATATATCACCTTGACTGTGTTGCAAGGCAAGAGGCCTGAAGCTAAGTGCTTTCAACCACTGAAGAAACATATAGGAGCAAAATACATTTCTTGGAGGGCATCCTTCAGAGTCTTTATTCAGTTGATATGGTTCTAGAGAAACTGACAATTTAAAAAGTTTTCAGGAAAAAAAGTCGAAGTGTAGCTAGTCCTTGCCCATGTAATAGCAATAGTGCCAGTACCAATCTCCTTTGGAACAAAGCCACACAACTGCTCCTCCAGGAGGAGTCCTGCAAAGCCATATAAGAGCTTTCAAACATACAGCTATTTTGGCTGTAGTCCTTTGTCATGGAGGCTGTTGATCCCTGAGGGGTTCAGCACCCCCTGCGCCTGTGACAAGCTCCACTAAGCAGAGTGATCCACCTGGGGATTAACTGACTAAGTAGCTGGGCGGCAGTTAATTAGGTGAAGAACACCCAGTCTAATAAAGATTTCCAAGTTATCAGTCAAGAAGCCTTAGAACAGAGAGACGACTTCCCAGAGAGCTCACCAGAACAGAAGAGAGAGAGGAAGTTCCCCCTCTCTCAGAACAGAGAGAGGAAGTTCCCAGAGAAGTTCTCAGAGAGCTCATCAGAAAAAAAAGGGGACCTAGGAAAGGGCAGTGTAGCAAGGCAAATGAATGGCAAAGTCTTAGGAAAGCCCAATCCCAGTGAAGGGACCTTACACACAGCAGCAAGAGGTCCAGGTCTTTGGGGAACTACACACCACTCCAGAAACAAGCTGCTGTAGTTTTCCCTCTGGAGGGACCCCAAGTCCAGAGAAGGAGCCATTCTAGAACCCTGAAAGGGCACCATTCACGATATACAAGCCTCGCAGATTTGACTGATTACCTCAATTTCCCCCATGGGTTATGTCATATCTGACCACAGCGGCCACATCACGGTGACTTACACACTATTATACCCTGCAACATCCCCTTAAATAATGGTTGAAGAGTTCAGGATTATGAAGACCAGTCAAATGAAAGAGGTGGGACTATAACCCCATCCTCTCCTCATTCCCAGCCCTTTCCATATTCTGCTAGGCTGAGGGGATATTTTGCTGAAGAAAGCCCTAAAGCTGGAAAAAAAAAAAAAGGCTAATTGGGCCATTTGGAATACTAGTCAGTTAACTATGCAGATACAACTTTGATTTATATTCAAGATCACCCTTACTTAGGTGAGCACCTAATCTTGGAGGGAGGAGAGCAACTCTGCTATGCTATTTCCAAAATAGTAACTGCTCAGTATGTAATCTTTAAAGGCTCCCAACACAATCAAATCAAATTCAGTTTTCTTCTGCACAAGACAATCCACCTTGAGAATCTGATCCCAACCTTTAGGGCCCATTTTGCCTGTACAAAAGAAAAGTAGTTTGCTTTAGACTTAAAGAAATGTGGAGGGAACAAATGTCCCACTATTTAAAAAAAGTAAAGGCACATGTATGTTCACAGACACAACCCCAACCCTTTGGGCAAAGACAAAGTACCTGTATGAAAAATATACTCAGCCCAAAAGGTGAATATTCTTTAAAGAAGGACCGTTTGAAGCCATTCTGCAGTCTTAGTAGTAAGGGTGCTACATAAAAGAAAGTTTCTACCAAATCAGTTATAATACAGTTTTATAGAGACTAACATTTTATGGGAGAAACGGGAGTGTACCTTTTCAACATCTGAAAGAGATGACAGTGACTGGTTCTGCAGAACCTCTGGTGCCGTGAATGCTCGCAGGTCCTGATTGGAAACATTTTCATCTGTAAATGACACACTCCCAGATGGAAGCAACAGCAAAGACCACGGAGAAATGATGAAGCTCAGGTCAGTAGGATCAGCTATATTTGAAAAAACAAACAAAACATAATTGAAAGGCAGCTGCTACCAAATAAAAGGACTCCACATAAACCCATTTAAGTGTTCATCTGACAAAGAGAAAGTTGGGAAATGGAGTGGATGATCTAATTAGTCTTTTTCATTTGTAACTTCTATGACAACAGAAGTTAAAATAACTTTCATCACAAAAAGTTCATGGGAGATAAGCAGCAAAGACCTTTCTGACAATTTCATTATTTTACTTTGAAAACATTGATGATGTTTATCTGGAATTCTTAAACAAAAGATCTACCAAAAACATGCACCTTCCTTACTGTTTAATATTTTTAAATAAGATTGAGAAGACAAAGAAATAGACTGAAACAAAATTGTCACATCTGATTGCTAATGCTACTTAAATACAATGCTCAAGACAAGAAGAGTGAATTATTTAGCTTCCCTCTTCCATCCACTTGTTTTTCATAATGTCCCTCTACTTTACTTAAATGTAATCAATACTATTTTTAGTATTTTCTATTGATATTAACATTCAACATCTGAGAAGGTAAGCATTATTCCCATTTTGCAGATGGGGGAATCTAAGGCACTGAGGTTAAATGAGAATGACTTTATCCTAAAGGTCAGAGACAGTATTGTTGTTACAGCCAGGATTAGAACTCCTGACTCCTACTCCCATGCTACCTTTCATGGCCTTTGTTTTAATGATCCAGACTGATGATAAATGTTTGAATGTGCCAATATTTTCTGATTTATTTATTGTTTGTCATAAAACAACAAGCCTCATAGGGGATTGTTTTTCTGACCAGAGGTAGGAGGATAAGGATGTAGCAGAAACTAGAACAGAATAAGAAAGTAGATTAAACTAAAACACATTTTAAAAATAGCACAATCTCATGCAACACATCTTACATACACATGAGAATACATTAGCCAAAAGAAATTAACCTTAACTATTCAGTTCATGAGGGCCATGAAGTTTCACATGCTATCTGTCAAGATTTAATTAGTTAACATTTACTTACAACAATTGAGCCGATGAACCTTCTCTAAGAAGAGGCTAATGTTACAAGGTTATCGTACTTCAACGTATAGTTCAATTTTAAATACAGTAAATATACATGAACCTTATTAAAATCTTTTCAGGGTGAACTGTTTGATATTATTAATTCATTCAAACATGTAAGTTAACATTAACCTATATTTTAGGTTACTAACGACTAGATAAAAGTGGGCAAAGAAAAAGCAACTGTTCTCATGGGTATAAAAGATTTTAATGACTGCTGTATGAACGTCAGAACATCACAATTCAAGTATGTACAAACTGCAATGTAACACAGATTTAACATCGGAACTTCTAGAAAAAATATTATTACCATTCTAGGGAGATTTCAGAATAGCAGACATGTTAGTCTGTATCCGCAAAAAGAACAGGAGTACTCTGCCATTCTAGGGAGAGAGGCAATAGTTCCATTTCCTCCTAAATGCTGTTTTGTAGGCTGTCCAATAATCCTGTAATTTACTATAATTCCAATCTCCCAGGAGATTTACAGAGTAAATATGTATAGAATAGATATCAGAAATAAACAGAACCACCAAACAAATCCTTCAAGTTCCAAGGCTTCATTCCTCCCAGCACCCTGACCAAGTAGAGATTATGCATCTGGTTCTAACTTCAGACATTTAACAAAAGAAAAACGTTCCTCAGAAATGTAGGTCTAATTTTCTAGATCAATGGCCAGAATTCCCAATTTATAGATATCACAGAAAATGCCCACTCCTATTTGTATGTAGCAAAAAGCTATTGAAGGCCATTCAACGTGTATTGTGGGGATTAACCTTTGGCAATATTTGAGGGTTCAAATAAGGGCTTATTGTCCCTATTGGCTTGGAAATGGCAAGTTTCACTTCATAAATTAAGAACACTTACAGCAACAGGAACACAACAAATACTCATGAATAGGAAGGATCCTATGGACTTTACTCAAAGTAATGATGATTACATGATTAGAGACTCAAAACTATACTATAAACAAGCAAATATACTATCACACCTTTCACTTTCAAGTATCTACTCACTGTTGCCCAATTAAGACTCAGTGTGTTTCAGCATTTGTCATAAAACCGAGAAGATTACACTTTCAACACTCAGGGTGTAGCTACACAGCAAAAGCTGTGCACCGGTTAGCTACCTGAGTTACCCAGGCTAGCTGGATTTAAGCTAACAATAGCAGCAAAACCACTGTAGTATAGGCTGCAGAGCAGGTTAGTGAGCTTACCCAGTGTGTCCTCTGCTGGGCTTGTACTACCTGTGCTGAAGCCATGCTTTACTGTCTTCAGTGCTATTTCAAAGGTTTTTTTTCTCCTGCTGATGATCGCTCATCTCAATTGATTGGACTCTTACAGTTGGTATGCATACTTCCACCTTTTCATGTTCTCTGTATGTATAAATATCTCCTTTCTGTGTGTTCCATTCTATGCATCTGAAGAAGTGAGCTGTAGCCCACAAAAGCTTATGCTGAAATAAATTTGTTAGTCTCTAAGGAGCCATAAGTACTCCTGTTCTTTCAATGCTACTGTTACCCACATTAGCTGGATTCAAACTAGCTTTGGAAGGCTAATCCATGCACAGTTTTTGCTGTGCAGACAAACCCTGAAACACTGAGATTTTGATTCACAGTTACAGCCAGTAGGACTGGAATTCTATTCTCTTGCTCGATTCTTTGTGAGGCATAATGGGATATCTACCTGTAACTAATTCTTATACACAGCTGCTCTAAATTTTTATTTAAGTAATTCATCATTACGCTAGAAGATACATCTTACTGTTTTAATTCTCACTGTCACATTTTAAATTCAGAACAGATTTTAAATTTTAAAATGTACACCAATGACGATGAGAGTGAGGCCTGGTCTACACTATGCGTTTAAATCGATTTAAAGAGCATTAAATTGATTTAACGCTGTACCCGTCCACACTACAACGCCCTTTATAGCGATATAAAGGGCTCTTTAAATCGATTTCTGTACTCCACCCCAACGAGAGGAGTAGCGCTAAATTCGATATTAACATATCGGATTACGGTTAGTGTGGACGGAAATCGACGTTATTGGCCTCTGGGCGGTATCCCACAGTGCACCACTGACCGCTCTGGACGCAATCTAGAATCGGAATGTAGCGGTACAGACGTAAACAGGAAAAAGCCCCGCGAACATCGTTACATTTCCTGTTGCCCAGCGTGGAGCCTGATCAGCAAGTCCCTATAGCGTGGAGCTCTGATCAGCACATGGAATAGGCGATGCAGTTCTCAAATCCAAAAAGAGCTCCAGCATGGATCCATGTACGGGAGATACTAGATCTGATTCGCTGTATCGGAGGATGACAAATCTGATTCTATCAGAGCTCCTGTTTACAGAACACGAAACGTCAAAGCGTTTTGAAAAATAAAATCTCCCAGGAATACATTAGCGCTGCGTAATGCCAAGCTGTAACGGGAAGCCAGTGAGACTCAAAAATGGACGCTCACATGGATGGGAGCGAAGGTACTCGAGGACTCCAGCTTATCGCCACAGTCTTCACTTAGCAGGTCTACTGAAAAAGTCTTCTGCATCCATTGGCAGATGCTCCCAATGTCTGTAGGCCGTTCAACACACAGTGTCTCGTCGAGTGGTTGCGAGATAGCTCCACTCAGTTTTTCTCCCACCCACCAACACCAAGATGAAAGAAAAACGCGAAAGAAAATACAACTTTCTTTGACCTTCTCTTCCATGTTCACCACACATGTGTAAATGAGAATGCGTGCTGGTATGTATCGCGATGCTGCATCAGCATTGTAAGATAGAGCAGTATTTTCGCTCCTCTCCTCTCCCTCTTGGTGGTAGGACGGTGCAATATGACGTATTACCTCAATACGCCATGCAACCCCGTGAGTGCTCCTGGCTTCGGCCTCAGGTCGAGGCTGGCCGGGGGCGCTCTGGTAAAAATGGGAATGACTCCCAGGTTACTCCCAGGTAGATGGATACAGAACGGCTGGTAAACCGTCTTCATCATAGCAACTGGGAGCTGATGCTTCATCAGAACCCCTCCATTTCCTGTGTAATTATGAAATAGATTCTGTACTGCTGGACTGTCATAGCCCCAGGAGGCTGCCTTACCCCCTCATTTAAATATCTCACTAACAAGTCTCTGTTTCTATTCCTTCTGCATTCTTTATAAGCTTCACATGGACACCAAATGGGGGGGGGACACTGCCACGGTAGCCCAGGAAGGTTGGGGGGTAGGAGGGAAGCATACGGGTGGGGTTGTTGCAGGGGCACCCCTTCTTTTGTGAATACTGAACACGGTTGAGCAGCTGTGCTCTGAGGTACACTGGTCTCTCTAATACACTTGCCCCTTATTGATAGTCAAAGGACTGACTCACTATTTTAGTTAAACACCATAAGGGAGGGTGTATTGACTCAAGTCCACAGAGTGAGCCAGTTAATCCCAATTTGCTTATGCTTTTGCCGTTGCGGAGGACCCCGTGTTCAGCGCGATTTCAGTCCAGGGCACTCATGATAGCAATGGACAGTACAGGAGGGGGGAGAGATAACCGTCATCTCTGGTCATTTGAGCCAGTAGTACTTTCTCCGGCAAGGAGACGTTGGTACAGAACAACCGGTAACCATCTTCTGTTATCATTGCCAAAAGCAACAATGTGAATGCTGCTCCGAGCAACGTTACGCACTGGAGTATCGCCTCTCTCTCCGCCAAGCGGCATCCGAGTACATATAATCGGTGCATCGGGAAAAAAAAAGCTGAACGGGCTCCATGGTTGCCATGCTATGGCGTCTGCCAGTGGCAAACTCCAGGGAAAAAAACGGCGCGAAAGAGATTAAGTCAGCTGATGTTTTCCCGGGAGGATAGGAATGATCTGAATGACATTTACCCATCCGACAACCACCCGCGACAATAAATGATTCACAACCATCAATTCCAAGGGCGACAATAATGATTCAACCCAGAATTCCAAGGGGCGGGGGAGACTGCGGGAACTATGGGATAGCTACGGAAGAGCTACCCACAATGCAACGCTTCAGAAATCGACGTTAGCCTCGGACCATGGACGCACAACGCCGAATTACTGTGCCTAGTGTGGCCGCATGAAATCGAATATATAATATCAGTTTTATAAAACCGATTTTAGCTAATTCAATATTATCCCATAGTGTAGACGTGGCCTGAACTAAAAGGGGGGGGGGATTATAAAGGATTAATAGAGAGTAGCATCCTAATTTTAAAACCGTTTCTTGAACCTTACGTGCAAGCCTCAAGAGGAAAATGGGAGAGGAAAAAGAACTTCAGGGCTCACACTGTGGATCTGGTTTCCTCTATTCTCCTGCTTTCATATGATAAGAGAGAGACCTGAACACACGTTCTTCAGGGAGTAAATGGTAAATGAAGATATTCAACTTTGGTTACGTGAGGGAAGTGGATTTTAACCCACAAACATCACTTCAGCAGCTTCCCATTGAAATGGTATTGACATTTTATGAATCATAAAAACAATATTCGTTGATCCGAGGGGTTTTTTAAGGGTTGTCAGGCGATTAGAAAAATTAATTGCAATTAGAAGAAATAATCATGATTAATGATTAATCACATTGTTAAACCATTTATTTAAATATTTTGGATGTTTTCTACATTTCCAAATATACTGATTTCAATTACAACACAGAATGCAAAGTGCACGGTGTTCACTTTATATTTATTGTTTATTACAAATATTTGAACTGTAAAAAACAAAAGAATTATATATTGTTTTCAGTTCACCTACTACAAGTACTGTAGGGCAATCTCTCTTTATCATGAAAGTTGAACTTACAAACCTAGAATTATGTACAAAAAATAACTGCATTAAAAAAAAATCAATGTAAAACTTTAGAGCCTTCAAGTCCACTCGGTCCTACTTCTTGTTCAGCCAATTGCTCACACAAGTTTCTTTACATTTGCAGGAGATAATGCTGTTCGCTTCCAGTGCCACCCAGAGATGGGGGCAAGTGGGGCAATTTGTCCCAGGCCCTGCAGGGGTCCCCACGAGAGTTTTCGGCGGGTCTTCCATGGCAGGTCCTTTAGTGCCACCGAACAAACCTGGGGCGAGTGAAGGACCCGCGGCGAAGACCTGGAGCTTCTTCCACTCTGGGTTTTCAGCGGCAAAGGCTTCTTCCTATCCAGGTCTTCGATGGCAGTTCAGCGGCGGGGGCTCCTTCTGCTCCGGGGCTTCGGTGGCAGTTCGACAGCGGGTCCTTCACTCGCTCCGGGACCTGCCACCAAAGTGCCCCGAAGACCCGGAGTGGAAGGACCCCTGCCGCCAAAGACCCCAGGCCCTCTGAATCCTCTGGGCAGCCCTGCCCACTTCTTGTTCACAGTGTCACCTGAAAGTGAGAACAGGCATTTGCATGGCACTGCTGTAGCTGGCGTTGCAAAATATTTAGTGCCAGATGCGCTAAAGATTCATATGTCCCTTCATGCTTCAACCAGCATTCCAGAGGACATGCATCCATGCTGATGACAAGTTCTGCTTGATAACGATACAAATCATTGCGGACTGATGCATGTTCATTTTCATCATCTGAGTCAGATGCCACCTGCAGAAGGTTGATTTTCTTTTTTGGTGGTTCAGGTTCTGCAGTTTTCACATGGAAGTGTTGTCTTTTAAGACTTCTGGAAACATGCTCCACACCTTGACCCTCTCAGATTTTGGAAGGCACTTCAGATTCTTAAATCTTGGGTCAAGTGCTGTAGCTATCTTTAGAAATCTCACATTGGTGCCTTCTTTGTGTTTTGTCAAATCTGCTGTGAAAGTGTTCTCAAAATGAACATGTGCCGGGTCATCATCCGAGACTGCTATACCATGAAATATATGGCAGAATGAAGTTAAAACAGAGCAGGAGACACAAATCTCCCCCAAGGAGTTCTATCACTAATTTAATTAACACAATATTTTTTTAATGAGCATTATCAGCACAGAAGCATGTCCTCTGGAATGGTGGCCGAAGCATGAAGGGACATACAAATGTTTAGCAGATCTGGCATGTAAATACCTTGCAATGCCGGCTACAAAAGTGCCATGCGAATGACTGTTCTCACTTTCTGGTGACATTGTAAATATGAAATGGACAGCATTATTGCCTGTAAATGTAAACAAACTTGTTTCTCTTAGCGTAGCTGAACAAGAAGTAGGATTGAGTAAACTTGTAGGCTCTACAGTTTTATTTTGCTGTTTTTGAGTTTGGTTATGTAACCAAAAAAAAAATCTGCATTTGTAAGTTGCACTTTCACAATAAAGGGACTGCACTACAGTACTTGTATGAGGTGAACTGAAAAATACTATTTCTTTTGTTTATCATTTTTACAGTGCAAGTTAGCAATCACTACAGTTTTGAAAAGCAATGAATCAGACTAACCTTACTGCCCGTTGAGTCTTGCCACTAACATGCCAATTAGTCTGTCACTCAGCTTTGAGGTCTTCCCCGTTTTGCTTTTTGCGTTGAGAATGTTTTCATCTCAAGGCAACACCTATTTTAGTACTGAAGAAAACTCCTCTTTGCTTTGCAAGCAGTAGAAAACAACAAAGAAATATACCCAGTATAGTGGCTCTCCAAGATGTGGCAAGAAGCCAACAAGAGCTTTTTGCAAAAAATTACCTTTTCTGTTCTTCACTTCAGACTTTAATTTGTTGACTTTGTGGAGAGACGACAACATTTATCCCATGCTTGGTATTAGACTTATAGAAGGTCTCAGTGTAAAAGCTCCAATAACTCTGAATGAACCACTTTCATCGCAGGGCATATAGCAGGAGAGCGAAAATTGTGGTTCCATACATCAGTAATCAGTTGATGCTTCTTGGCTTGAGATATGAGAAACTTACTGGCCCTCTTTCATGTTTAAGATGGCACTGAAAGTCCTAAGGAAATGTGGTTCCCTCTAGGTGGGTGGGAATGAACAATACAGGGAGAAAGAGACCAGTCTTGAAGTGCTAACTAGTTATGCCTGTTTTGTGCTTTCCCAGTCTTGGGGTAAAGAAATTCTACTCAAAGGTCTGAAATGCTGTAACTTCATTGTTTTTACCTGCCATTAGTGTAATGGGACTGACTAATCCATTGACTGTAGATTGGTGTAAGCAAGACTGAAGAAAAGCAAAATTTGTATGAGAAATATCTGAATAACTTGTGCAAGAGTTTAAAAGAAAATGAATTAAACACACTGATGTCATCTCAATTTGTGTCAAATGAAATTAAGGCTGCTCTTCTATAACATAGTCTGAAAAGTATCTCTAATGTGTATTTAAGTGTTTGAAAGGCTGTAATACACGCATTTTATCAAGCTGTAAAACAAATTATCAACTGAATTTCCATTTATTAAGCTGCATAAATAGTGATGTATATATGAGTGGGAAGAGAATTCCAAACCTACAGACTTCATGTATTGGGCCCATTTCTGTAGCCTTTGACTGCAATGGACTTCCATGGAAATCAATTCCCTCTCCACGTAAGACACTTTTCTATACTAGTGATTCCTGACTGTAGACACACTTCACATTGGGAAACTTTCTGTCTAGCACCAAAGAGTAATCAATTGATTTATTATTATTTTCATTTGAGTAGCACCTAGAGGACTCAACCAAGATCAGGGCACCAAGCCTCCACAAACTCATAGTAAGAAACATTTTACTTTTACATATGCCTTCCATTCACATAGCCTATTTAAAACCAACATTCCCATTCCAGTATTCAGAAAGCTTTCTCATTATGCAGAACTGCAGTCATAAACTTCGGAAGATACAACAGGACAGCTACCAAAAACCAAAACACCCCTCCCGCCCCCCAAAATCCCAAACAAATAAACAAAAAAACCACTAGCAAGAAGTTGAGGAGACACCACATTTGACCAAAATAACCAAAAGTCACTCCAATCAACTGAAAAGTAAATCTTAAAAAATCTGTTTGGTCAGATCTTTCTTCATTTAATTTTTACTGTATTAAGAGTCTTATCATGCTCCCTTCTTAAGCCAGCTAGAAAACTCTAATTTACTGCAATGGCTGCAGGCTCAGGACCTAAATCAACAATCACAGAGATGGAAGAACTCTCTTAATTATCTTGAAATATGAAAAAAGTATGTTATGCTATATAATAAATTAAGGCAACTTTATTTCTAAAGTTTATTGCTGTCACTCTTCCAAAACACACACTGCAGTTAATTACGGGATTTGGAAGAATTTTTTTTTAATTCATATTAAAACCGCAAAAACCAAATATTTTAAAGCAATGTTAAGGGTCTGGCTCAAACAAGTAAAGAAACTTAGAGTTATGGCTAGACTCCATCTATAAATTACCTTTCTGTACCACAAGGATTTTAACACAAACACACCCCGTGAGCTGAAAATAGAGGATCAAAATTTATCTTCATTGTAACTCCAATAAAGGCA
This sequence comes from Chelonoidis abingdonii, assembly GCF_003597395.2. Taxonomy (NCBI): domain Eukaryota; kingdom Metazoa; phylum Chordata; order Testudines; family Testudinidae; genus Chelonoidis; species Chelonoidis abingdonii. The sequence goes on along the minus strand of NC_133773.1, from coordinate 20,708,788 downwards.
ATGAATTAGGCCTGGAGTCAGAGAAAGTCCTATTTTTACAAGGGCTTGAAATGTTTATTGGACACCTACCCCAGAGACTCAGTTTATTATTCCTGGACAAAAATAAATAAATAAATAAAAAATCTTTCCTACCACACACATGGCCATACTCCTCAATTTTACAGAATAAACAGTTAGTTATTGTTTACTGTTTCTTATATTTCATTGTAATACAGACAGTTGGTCATCTGTTTAATACATTTTAAAAAGGTATTTATTAGGGGTATGTCTACGCTGGAGCTACAGGTGTAATTTCCAGCTTAGCTAGGCATACACATGCTAGTTCTGATTGAGCTAATATGCTACAAACAGAAGTGCTACAAACAGAAGCGTAGCCCTGGCGGCGCAAGTGGAAGACCAGGCTAGGCAGATCACAACCCCATCTGAACCTGAAAGTAAGAATTCAGGGCAGCTAACTCCTCTTGCTGCTCATGCCCCTACAGCTACACTTGTGTTTTTAGCATGCTAGGACAATCAGAGCTACTGTGAATGTATCTTATCCAAGCTGTAAGTAACAACTCCAGATCCAGTGTAGACATACCTCTTTTGCTTTTGTTTTGCCTTCTTTTTCTTCCTGTCTTCTCTTCACTTTGTGTATCTTTTCTTTCCTTTAATAGTTCATGGTGTACATCATGACCTTCAGCAGTCATTTCCTCTTTTTTTCACATTCTCTCTATTCCCTTATAACTCTTTCTCTACCTCTTCTCGTATGTTTTCTGTCTGGACTTCCAATGTCTCTCACTTTCTCAATACCCTACTTCTTTTCTAACTTATCATATCAGTCTCTCCTCACAACTCTCTGTCCGCACCCACCCATCTATCTACATAGACCCTGAAAAATTATAGCTGACTCCTAAGAGCCAGGGGACCCAACTAAGATGAAGCGTGCAACTGTACAGGGGCAATATTCATGTGAAAAGCTAAGTCCCCATGTCTTCTTTCTCAAGCTGGTAAGAAGTGAATGGTGCTTGAGGTGTTGCCAGAGTATTGTCTCTTGACCCTACTCAGGGTAAAAGATGCCTGATCAAATTTAAAACCCCCACTCAACCCTTCAAACTCTCTGGCTGCTGGAAGGTGCACATACTTTGTCATCCTTGCACTGCAGAACCTTCCGGGTGCTCCAAGCGCGGGGTATGAATCTACCCCTCTTCCAAGATCCAGGTTGTGTTTTTTAAGTTCACTTTCACAGTGAATACATCCAGGGCCTTCCTCTGCTACCTCTCTTAGGTTTCCCAACCAGCCCCCAGGAGCAGCTTGAAATTGATCCAGTTCTTGGCAGTTTCATGAGCTACTAAAATGATGTAACAGTTACTATGCTAGTAGGAAGATCATTTCTTGGTACACCCCCACACAATCCCCAAAGGCAATGGCTCCTCCAATATGGGAAGGACCCCTGTCTCGAGAAGTAGCTCTGGGAGAAAGTCAGAAGTGTGTTTTTCCCCCTCTGATGTTACTTGCTGCAAGTCACCCTACTCACTGTCGTCACTGGCCATCTTTCTTCCCCTGATTTTACCTGGCCTCGCTGTCTGCTTATTGGTGAGTTAGAACAAAGAGGAAATATCCCCAGGGAAACAATAGCAGGGACAAAATAATTAAATGACAAAACACTTGTTTACAGTTGGAAGAAAACGCATAGGCAGCTCAATTCCTGCTGCTGGTGTTCCTGTTACACTAACACTTTCATATTGCGAAAGGCAGGACAAACATCCAACTTCCTCTTTGAAATACTTCTTGACTCAGGGTCCCCCCTCTGTGCAGGAGTCATGCCATTAGGGCACTGCGTGAGCCAAGAAACATTCATCTGACTCCTGCACTAAATCCGTTATGGTAATTATAATAAAGAAACAATTAGCTCTTAACAGATTGCTTTTCATCCACTGATCTCAACACCTTGTACAAACCTCACTATTCCCATTCTACAGCCAGAAACTAATGTACAGAAATGTGGGATGAATCACTTACTTTAACAGAGCAGGTCAGTGACTATGCTTGGACTAAACCCACATCTTTTGACTATCAGGCTAGTCTTCTATCCAATGGACCATGATTCCCATAGGTTTCTGAATACCAGGAGCAAAACTGGACTATTTAATTTCACTCCCCCGCTGTTTTGCAAAGCAAAGAGCACCAGTAAAGGCTCTGATATTCTCTGGACATTTTGAGGGCCACCACCGCATTGGTTTACACTACATTCAAATCTGGAAGACCATTTTCACAACCAGAAGAACTGGAATTTTTGTTTTAAATCAAGCCTTAAATTCTGCAGAAGCTAATAGGACTCACTCATGAAAGCTAAGTAGGTGTTCTGGGTGAGTGGATTTTTCAATCTTCAATTAAAACTATAGATAGCACAAATAACGTGTGTTGGACAGCAACACTAAAACTTTTCTTTTTAAAAAAACATAGAAGGTGATACATCAATTTTGTACAACTGCTTTAGAAACATATTGTGACTTGGTATTGTAAAAGTTATCCTTTAAATATGCATTTACAGACTTTAAAAAACCCAGATCATTTACTCAATAAACCTCAAGGCCTTCTTCAAAGTAATTACTGCCTGTCATGTAACTGAACCCATATATTAAAAATCCTTTTGAAGAAAAGCTTGCACAGACACTCTGCTCATATTTCTGAATTAGAAGACATGCTTGTAAAAACACTTTTCTTCAGATGGCTCGAAGAAAATATTCTTCATGGTGAACTAGATGCCAACTAACTGGATAAACAAACTTTTTTTTTTACTGTTATAATGGAAAAACGAAGTTTTAAAAACTGAAAAAATTTAGTTGAAAACATATAGCAAAAAATGCTCATCCCAGGATCACTGAATAATTTACAAACCTTTGACACCTGGGATTTAACATGTAAAGTATGGCAGATTCCTTCATCGGAAGTATTCTGTGCAAGTATTCCAAAAAAATATACTTACATGAATTAGGAAATATGACTTCCATGGGTATTTCTCATTTAAAATATTATTCCACTAGCAGTTCCTGATAACACGTAAATGTGCGTGATGTGCCATCGCTGGGAGACCATAGAGAAGTAGAAGCAGTTTTTGTAGCTTTTTATTCAAACACTTGACAAAATATCTCAGAACTTTCTTCTGTGTGTTTATGATTTGGTTAGCCTGGTGGGGTTCTCTCTTTGGGTAAAAGACAAATAAACATTCTCTTTTTACCGTCTACTATGGCATGAAGACAGAGGTATGGGTGCTTATGAATATATATACAGCTTAAGGTTCCCATATATGTGCTACCTTACAAAAATAAAGGTTTCAAGTTTATCATATGAACATATCTAGTATACAGCTATTACTGTATAAGGACTACTCATTGGGAATTCAAACTCTGATATTCCAAATTACTATACTTCGAATTAAGGCAAAAATAATTCTGAACACCAATTTATATTAATGGAAAAATGATATATTCCTTATACTCACTACTTGAAATAAAAGGGGAATTCAGGAGCAATACAAATGCAATGCTTATTATCAGTGAGTAAATCCTGCTGCCTGCTCTGCAGGACACTCACTCCAGCAGAACCAATATTGTTCTGCTCAGCAAAAGAGAGACTACAGACAGGATGCCCAAGATCCCATGTAGGGGGATGTGACCATGGAGCTATGATCCATAGATGCATCTTGTGCCCCAAGCACAAAGAGGGTGTTATGAAGTATGTGGGGCAAGTGGATCCTGATTATACCAGTTCTCCTCTCTACTGCACACTCATTTACTGTATATGGGAGGATATATGGACTTGGGGGTTATAGCAGTCCTGAGGCCACAGTACAGACCACCAAGTGGATTCCTTGTCCTGCCAACCTCTAAAGAGTTCTTCAGCACGCACCCTTGCTGCCTCGGTTATACTCTGGGACCAGGATTTGCTCCTAAAGCACTGACAGGCTTCATTTCAATCTACAAATTAATGTAGTTCGACCAATTTAGACATAGGAATAAAAATATGTCCTCTGACCTTTTTCTTTTCTTTGTTTTCAATTCAGGCTAGACATTTATTTCCAGAAATATAGGGAAGGTAACTGACTGGGAGCTTCTAAAGCAGAATATCAACAAAAGTAATTTAAAACAACATAATCATTCAGCCAGGTACAAAGAAAGTCAATGACCTTTTCCTAGAGCAGGAGTTCTCAAACTGGGGGTCGGGACCCTTCAGGGAGTCATGAGGTTATTACATGGGGGGGTCGTGAGCTGTCAGCCTCCACCCTAAACCCCACTTCACCTCCAACATTTATAATAGGGTTAAGTATTTTAAAAAGAGTTTTTAATTTATAAGCGGGGGTCGCACTCAGAGGCTTGCTATGTGAAGGGGGTCACCAGTACAAAAGTTTGAGAATCACTGTCCTAGAGGCATAGAAGCTTCTCCCGAGGTCAGGGAGAGGGGGAAAAAAATCTTTCACTAATTATGAAGCTTCTTCGTGCCTGCTCCGAAGTTCTTCTTGTTTTGCTTCTCCAGAAGAACTCTTAACAGCAATAAGGGAAACATCCTCTGAGAGGTTCCTTCCTTCTAACCAAAATACAGGAATAATCTTTACAAGAACCATCTCCAAATAATCCTTTCAAAACCACTGGAATTTTTGGTATGGCTTCTGATCAATTATGTGTCCACTGGTCTTTACTGAGCTATAGTTGCCAGCCTTCTGAGCTAATTCCAGAACTATGCAGCTTGGTAACAAAACACTTGTGAGAGCAGATAAACAGTGTAGTTCAGTTTAAAAAAAGAGAGAGAAAACTGGTTTTAAAGGCAATAAAACCAAGGAGATTATTCAGGTAAACAGTATGCAATACAAATGCAAGGTACACACACACACACACACTCTCTCTCTCTCTCTCTCTCTCTCTCTCTCTCTTCAATCCCTCCATAGTGTCCCTTTTATGACTATAAATTTTATCAGATACAACTGCATTTTGTTTCACTCGTCCCCACCTTTTTCTGTGTGACCATTAGCGAACAGTAAAAACAGAGAAAAGCCTGTCCATGTAACAGTTTCATAATATTCATCTTTCTAAATGCCCTGTTCTATGGATGTCACCGTTTTTTAAGGGTATGCCAAGGCCAGGTTGGAGGAGGTCAGGCAGGTGACCAACAAGTCTTTAGACAGGGCCAGATTATGCCCCATTCTGCAGTCCAGCAGAAGGGAGCAGATGGTGCACCATACCACCGTTTCCTGTGCATAGACAGAAACAGGCTCTGCAGAACTACTACATCCTCTCCTTGTTCAGGTGGGTGGGAAAGGAGAGGGGCAGGGAGATCCCTGTCTCCATACCCCCAACACACCAGCAACATAGTTACAACAGCATAAGGCGGGAGCGTACACTGTGACTTGTTGCAGTTAACTCCCTTTTCAGAGTAGTGGAGAGACAGGGAAGGAGATTTTTTTTTATTAGGGGTCCGCTAGTAGTTTTAATACTATGACTATGACTTCAGCTAGGAGTATCAGGTGCTAGAAAAACATAATTACTACTTCCTCACCACCAATGTTTTGTAATATTGCAATGCATGTACGTACATGCTCTTTCTTCCATACAGCCACAATTTGCAAGCTGGCCTGGTCTCTCCCCACTCCACTCTGGTATTATTTTTAATTCACTCGACTTTGCCTGGTCCTACTGATTGTCTATTTCACCTCAGCTCCCCATTTTTTGCACCTGATCCACATGTTTTTCTGTCCCCACCATACAAACCTTGATATAGGACTGGACCAGGTGACATATTAGGTCCTTTCGACCTTTAACTTTTGGTGATTATTCACAAATTATCTAGTTGAAGCAGGTGATTCCTGGTTTATTTTTTCTTGGCAACAAAAAACATGACATGTTCTTTTCATTTCTACAGACACACATCAAAGATATTGCACCTGAAAGCCTTGTTACTTCTGACCTCATGGAGCACAGGGTGCATGATCTAGCATGTCTGAAACAGCTGAAACACCCTCTAAACAACAAAATTATTGTTGCTGGTAATTAAGTAAGAGGAGGGCTAGGATCAGCTTTTTCAAATCTATCTATAGATTAATCTAAATATTATCCCTACTCTAACTAGCAATATCAGATTGCCTGATCTCCTCCTCCACTTAATAATTTATCATACAACATGCAGCCAATTCAATGTCCAGAGCTGATTTTTTTAAATTTGTCTTTCAGTGATAGGACATTCCAAACCATTTTTTCATTACTTATTAGCTATAGAAACAATTTATTAAGTGTCTTTAATTGGAAAATGGAGACAGCCACAGGAGAGCAGCAAGAGATTTAGAAAACAGGACCTATAAGGAAAGGTTGAAAGAATTGGGCACATTTAGTCTACATGAGAAGACATAGTATTTAAAGATATAGTAATAGTCTTCAAATAACGTATAAGGTTGTTATAAAGGGGATAGTGATCAATTGTTCTCCATATCCAGTGAGAAGACAAGAAGTAATAGGCTTAATTTGTAGCAAGGGATTTAGGTTAGGAATTGGTAAAAGCTTTCTAACTACAAAGATATTTAAGCACTGGAATAGGTTACCTAGGGAGGTTGTGGAGCCCCATCACTGAAAGTTTTAAGAACAGGTTAGATATACACCTATCAGGGAGGGTCTAGGTGTACTTAATCCTGTCCCAGTGTGGGGAGATGGGGTAATGAACTAGTTGAGCTCTCACAGTCACTTCCAGCCCTAGAGTTCTAGGATTTAATGATTCTGTCATCTGCTAGAATTGTAAATAAGAGTAGGCACAATAATGTGCATGTATACATATCTATATATCTATATATACACACACACACACACACACACACACACACACAGGCTATTGAATTATTCACACTGTAATTCATCTATGGTAAACAATATAAGAAGTAATTTCATCTTTGTTTTTTATTTAAAACTTGAGTGGGGGTATGGTTCTGGGCTCAAACATAAAAAATGCAGAAGGCTACATTGAAAACAGTCAAGACTTTTGGAAGTAAAGAAGTTATCAAATTCATAGTAGTAGTTTGTTTGGGCCAATCTTCTTCCATTACATGGAAAAAATCATTTCTGAAATTAGCCATGTTACAATAGTGATTGTTCAACGTCTGCTGACAATTGGCTGCCTTTGGCACTGTTGATTATGAGGTATTGCTCATGTGCCTGAGAACCCTGGAAGGAACTAATGGAAATCCCAAAAGGTTGGGTTTGGGCATGTGCTTCTACTCCGATGACATTCTCATTTGGAACTCTGCCGGATTCTATTCTGTCCTCTCCCTTGTTCAATATATATACACCAAAGCTGTTAGAAGAGTGAAAGGCAGGTATCTTCAGTATCCCGGTGAGAGTCAGCTATTAGATTTTTCTCTCTTCTGACCCAGACAATACAGTCAAGCATGGATGAGATTGAGGCATGCTTCTGGTTCAATCCAGGTAAAACAGAGGTGATGTTTTGTGATCTGAGGGTAAATAACTGAAAGATGTTACTCTTAAGGATCGTGTTTCAGGATGGCTGGCCCCTTTAAATGAAGAAGGTCCAGCTCCCCTGTGCCAGAGCAAGTACATCCTGTTTGGCCAATTAAGAAGGCAGGGCAGCAGCTGGGGCTATCAGGAAGAATCACTGGATTTCTCTTCCTTGCCAGGAGACTTGGAAAGAGGAGACTGAAGGAGATCTCTGAGGAGAGCTCTCTGAAGAGCCTCCCTGGAAAGAGGGAGGAATTATCTGGAAGCCAGCAGAGAGGCTGGCCTACTGTCTTTCATGAGCCAAAGCCAGTGCCAGAAGACTGAAAAGGGCTGAGAGCTAGGGATCCAGTGGCGGGGTTACTTGGCTGACTTTCCTGATGCAAAGCCGGTGCCGGGAGGCTGAAAAGGGCCTGGCCAGAGAAGGCGAGAGAGAGCTGAAGGCTAAGAGAAGTAGAGAGAGATGGCTGCTGGCCCTTGGAGCTACAGTGCTGAAGTAGAGGGCCAGAGAGGACTGAGGCTAGGAGTGCAGCATGGTGAGAGACTACAGGGTCATATCAGATAGCTAGGGCATGGAGAGGGATGCTGTGGCTTTACGGGATATACTGTCTGGACTATGGTTTGGGGACTTGATTTATTATGGCTTATGTGCACAGGGATTTCTTTTGTAATAAATTAATCCCACAAGCACTCTTTGTACTCAGAAAGACTATTCGGACTATTTTTGGGGACTCTAAAAGAGGGAAACTGAGGCAGATTCATATGTCATGTTGCAGAAAGGCGCTCCAGGCAGGGTCGACCTATGACAGTGTGTCTCTAATACTGTCAACCTCAGAGCCTGGTTAGTTTAGGGTTGTATGTCATTGCATGATCATTATAGCTGGGTGAAATTTTTTGGACAAATCTTTTATTTGCAGAAAAATGCAGTTTTGGTCACCACAAAACGATGTGCAAATATGGCACAAATTTTGCATGCCCTTTCCATATCAGGCATGGGGGGAACTGAATCTGGGCCTCCTACATCCCAGGTGGCTGGCCAAACCACTGCGCTACAGCTTATAAGGAAGGTGGTGATGGGGGCAGTTGGTGAATCTAGTCTTTTTTATTTATTTATTTTATTTTAAAAAGTGAGCTGAAACTATGCGAAATGGTTTGTTTCAGGTCAAACTTCGGGTGTTGATTGTGACCTCTAAAGAGCTAAATGGTTTGATTGCCACAGGCTGCGGTCTGTGGAGGTGGAATTCTCTTTCTATCAGAGCATGGGAATACTTGCAGGTCACTATCTGTGAGAGTCCCTTTCCTTCAGAATGTGCTCTCTCCAGCCCCTCTCACTCATGCCCGTCACCCCAATCGGGGTATGGGCCGCCAACAACAGATCTCCAGAGTCCTCTATCCTGGGCCATTCGCTCTAGCTGGTTCCAGGTATAGCCCATTTTTTTGCTATCAGCCTGAAGGTCGCGTCGCCAGGTGTTTCTTGGACGGCCTCTTTTCCGCTTGCCTTGGGGGTTCCACCGCAGTGCCTGTCTGGTGATGTTAGTTGGCTGCTTGCGTAGTGTATGTCCTATCCAACCCCACCTTCTCCTTTTGATTTCTTCCTCTGCTGGGAGTTGACGGGTCCTCTCCAAGAGGTGGATGTTACTGATGGTGTCTGGCCAGCGGATCTGGAGCTAGCCCAAATCTGCTGACATTCAGGGCACATTGCACAGCTAATCTTTTTAAAGGAGCTTTTGGGGTGGGAAATACTGTTTGAGAGGTTGCATTTAGTGGGGGTGAGTACATTTGATCTGCACAATACTCTATTCGGTTTTTGTTATGCTTGTGGGGTTACTGCTGGTTCCCATTCATTTATATTAACTATGTTTTTAATCAACTGGTGGTCAATCTCAAGTGTAAGACAGGTGTCTCTCATGGTGCTATAAATAAGGCTTTTTATAAATAGATTTGTCAGCTTAATAATCACCAGTGTATGGAAACAGACCATTTGAATCTAAGCATTTCTGAATGATATCAACTTCCTGTAATCTTCGCCCACCAAAAATCCTCAAGACCACACACACACACACACACAGCATTTGCCATAGAAGAGTCAATATCTAGTAATAGCTACCTCCCTGCATTTCCAGTAATAATTAAAAATGGAATATACAATATATATTTAGAATAGGAAATAACAATAGTATGTCAGATAACACAGTGTGTTACATAACAGTAACTCCAAATTCAATGGGACGCCATAAGGAGTCTGAGCTGAAAGGTTGCATTTCAAGATCACTCATGTACAAAGGTTGTGGGGAGCACAAAGAGAAGAACTGAGGCTCCAAAGAATATAACAGATGTACAACCCTCAAAAACAGCTAGAGTGTGAGGGCAGAAGGTTGAGCATAGTGTTTTCTTAAACCTTTATGTTATCAAGATAATATATATAGAAAAAATCAACAAACTCAATTGGGCCTGGGCTAGTAAAATCCTCCACAGTAACTACAGCCAGGATACTCAGACTGCTGCTCTCGAGCCACAAGTGGTTGTTTATTGCATCTCCTACAGCTCTTTGAAACACATGATATTAAAACACTGTGACTTAATTATTAACTAATCTGACGCCTGGTTTACACTGGGAGGAGGGGGGGAATCTATCTAAGTTACGCAACTTCAGCCACGTGAATAATGTAGCTGAAGTCGATGTACTTAGATCTACTTACCGCAGTTTCTTCCCTGTGGTAGGTCGACAGCTGATGCTCCCCCATTGACTCCGCCCGCGCTTCTTGCGCCGGTAGAGAACCAGAGTTGATGGGAGAGCGCTCAGCGATTGATTTATCGTGCCTTCACTAAATGTGATAAACTGACCCCCGCTGGATCGATAACTCCAGAGGTAAGTTTAGACATGCCCTAAGTTATTAAAAATCAGGATGTTTTTACTGTGCTATTAACCAATTAAATTATCAACTTGCACTAAGTTATTAACTTATTTGCTGTGAGAATAATATACATTAAAAAGAAAATATTTTCCTTTTCATACTGCTTAAATATGAATAGTACTATAGTAAATGAAACAATGAATTCAAACTACTGTGGTTCTTTTGGGTGATGGTGATCGCTAATTTGGCTCCTGAACCACTGAGGTCTGAGTATCACTGTACTACAGGCTACATTCCTAATTAAACCTTTCAAGTACAGACATACAAATAAACTAAGCATTGATTAATCAGCTTTGACTGTGCTTTTTATTATAAGGCTGGGTTGTTGTTGGTGGTGGTCTTTAAAAAAAAATTAAAAAATTTGAAAGGAAAACCCTACTTTAGGACAACAAACAGAAAATCTCCTCTCAATTACAGCAGATGAACTCAATTGAAATCATTTTCCACTGGCAATTTTTACCTCTGAAAATAATTGTGTGGTAGGAATTAATAGGAGCACTTTAAATGAAAATTATGCTTGTTCTAAAATAATCCTAGAGTCACTACATAGTAATTTCTTCTGATTATTGCCCATTACATACTTCAAAAGAATTGGCTAACAAGCCTCTTGTTACTGCAAGATTAAAAGCCTAATGGGTTTGAAAGATTTATTCCAGTTCTTTAAATATATTTGAAAAGCTGTCCCATTTGTGAACTGAAAAAGTTTTTTCATAACTTTCTTTGTAACCCATTAAAACAAAATTATTGTCCAGTATAGATGACCCACATTTTGAACTCTGAAATTTCTGATTCATCTAAACCTTCCAAAAAATGCTACAACAAGGCCTTTACTCACATGAATAGCCCCATTGAAACCAGTAGGACTAGTCATCAGAGCGGGCCTACAGTTTGTTTTTGTCCAAGTCACTTTCTGAAAAAGCATTCACTGGTTTGCCTCAGGAAGAAAGCATTATAAAAGTGTATAAAATAATGAATGGCATAAAGAAAGTAGAACAGAAACTTCTGCCCTCCCTGCCATGTAACACAAGAACAAGGACACACTCATCTAAATTAAAAGATGGCAGCTTCAAAGCGATAAGGGTAAATACGTTTGACACAATGCATAATTAGACTGTAGAACTCATTACCACAGAAAGTCACTGAGGCCAAGAATTTAGCAAGATTAAAAAGAATCGGATATTTACATGGATATCAATAATATCCCTAGTTATCCTAACTGACACTAATTTTGGAAGGAAAATTAAACCTCATGCTTCAGGGCTTAAACCAACCTCTAAATATTAGAGATCAGGAAAATCCCACATCTCCCTAATGTGAGATGATCTGAGCAACCAGTACTGGTCACTGTTGCAGCCAGCAGCCTAGACAAAACATGAGTCTGATACTATATGGCAATTCCTATGTTTTATTTTACACTTTTGTTAACAAATATGAAGTGACAGTTTGGAATTATATTGGAAAAAAACAAAATTTTAGTGGGCCTTCATTAAGTAGCTATGAACGTGTAAATAAACCCTTCCCTAGAACAGATAGTATCACGGAACTGTTTTGGGCTGGGCCCCATTGCACCTACAAATCAAGCCAGGATTGGAGGCACAGTTAAAAAGAAGGAACTCTACTCAGATGGAGGGAAACCTTGGGAAGGGAATAGGTTTTTGAGCTTCTCCAGCCCTGGAGAGAGGACTGACAGCTCACAGAGCCCCAGCACTCCTAGAAGGAGGGTGCAGACCCCGAGTCAAAGGGGGAAAAGAACTGCAGCTTTGCACTGGAGCCTAGTGAACTCTGAGTGCACACTGATACTCCCAGGACATTGACAATCCCTCTGAAGCAGTGATACTCACACCTCAATGGTTCAGGAGCCAAATTAGTGATCAACATTACCCAAAAGAATCACAGTGGTATGAATTCATTGTTTCATTTATATGTAATTCTCACAGGAAAATGACTGGCCAAGTATTCTACAACTGGTTAATAACATAGTAAAGGCATCCTGATTGGTAAATAACTTAGACTGGTTAATGATTAAATCACACAGTGTTTTAATATCATGTGCTGCAAAGAGCCACAGGAGACACATTAAAGAGCCACTTGTGGCTCCTAAGCCTCGGTCTGAGTATCACTGCTCTGAAGTAAGAGATGCCCATATCTTGGTGGGAAGGTTTTCTTTACTTTTGTTTTGTTTAACCCCTTTTGCTGACTCAGGGCTGTTTGGTGGCATCAGAGACACAGAAAGGGGACGAGACAGTCAAGAGGCTCTGCCAGAAGGTGAGCACCAGCTGCTAAAAAGATGCCCTGCAGTACGCACTGGGGTTGGGGTGGAGTAATTGGACTCATGTGTGTACCCACCCCATGCAGTCTAAAAGAGGGTGTCCTACCATGAGCAGATTTGTGACAGTTGCAAAAATAAGGAATTTTCAAAGTAGGGACCAATTTTCTCAGAGTAGAATTACACATATAGCTGTATTGCAGATTTATGTACAAAAAAAAAGCACATGTAAACAGGGCAGGTGCAAGGATGTTTCGCGCCCTAGGTAAAACTTTCACCTTGCGCCCCTCCCAAACCCTGTGGCAGCTCTCCAGGCCCCCCTTTGCCTTGAGGTCCTCCCGCCCCTGCAGCAGCTCACCCCAGCTGGAAGCCATGCAGCAGCTCCCTGCCCCAGCTCACCTCTGCTCCGCCTCCTCCCTGAGCATGCCATCGCCGCTCCACTTCTCCCGCCTTCCAGGCTTGTGGCATCAGTCAACTTTTTGGCGCGGCAAGCCTGGGCGGGAGAGAAGCAGAGCAGGGCGGCGTGCTCAGGGGAAGAGGCGGAGCAGAGGTGAGCTGGGGTGGGGAGCGGTTCCCCTGCATGCCACATCCCCCCTTACTTGCTGCAGGCGGCCCTCCCCGGACCCCCTTGCCCCAGGTCCCTCCACCTAAATGCCGATGACAGGGGCGGCTGAAGATCCGGCTGCCGCGGTCACCGCCGAAGGACCCAAAATGCCACCCCCCAAATGCTAGCGCCCTAGACGACCGTCTAGGTCACCTAATGGGTTGCACTGGCCCTGCATGTAAATACAACTTCTCCACATTGGTACAAGTACTCTTTCAGAGACCAGCTTAAGTCTGACCATTGAGCCTAATTTACATTTGTAAAAAATTTGCAAGGGGGAAAGGAGGGTGGCTGCAGGGAGAAGAGAGAGTGCCCTTAGGTTTGCCCAGGGTGGTTTAGTGCCTAAAGAACTATACAGCATTCCAGATGCTCCAGATTAGCAGCCAACATACTGTCATTTCTTCAAGCTTTTACTTCATTAAAGCAAAGATATTTAACCTGTTCTCAACATTTCTCCAGTACCGTATGTGCTACCACTCCAAAGGCACAAGAGGTTACCTTTTCTGAATAACTCTTGAAGGCTTTCCGCACTTTGATTCAAAACAGCCCATATTTCCTCTTCCTGCAGCGGCCCTCCCCGAACCTCCAGGGCTTCAGCCAGCGACACGTGCATATTACCTGGGAAAGAAGACATAACTGGTTTAAGAAGGCATGTACGCACATACACATACACCAATTTTTTCCTTATGTGTATCATTTAAGTGGAAATGTACATTTTTAAAGCCTAAATAACAAACTCTCTACCATGCTACTGTTAATAAAACATAGGTGGGGAGTAAGGGGGGAAACCCCCTACAGAATTTTGATCATGAGTGAAACTTGCAATTAAAACATCATTATTAGAATGAAGCAGAGAAAAAAAGGAACAGTTTTGGAAAAGAAAAAACACATTAGCTTCATGTATTATCCAAAAATTAACTGCAACATTCTAGCATTAAACTATCTGAACATCTACTATGGGCAAGAGTTTGCTTTGTTTAAACAACTGACCAGAATGATTAATGTTTTCAGTTGATTTACATTAGTAAACCCATTAACACTTTCTGATTGGAGTAAATAACACCAGCAATTTATCAGAGAACAATCCCCTCCACTCCCAACATCACAGTTTTCAGATTTTTCCTAACCTAATCACAACACAGTGTATGCTGCTTAGAGAAAGATCAGTTCTGAATTTATATCTGCCATATTCAGTGTCTGCTTAGTAAGCATGGGGAAAGTGTTGATATACAGATTGTATCTCTGAAAATAATACAGCTTTGTTGCTTCATAGCTAGGAGAGTTAAAGACTTTGCAAAGAATTTACAAGTCACAAAAGAATATTACCATAATGCAGTCCACAGTTGTTTAATCAATCAACATACTATATGATTCTGACAATAACTGAATGTATCCCAAATGTATTCTTTTTAATAGTCTAAGCTCCATTCATTTCTATGAACTGAAAAGCATCTGAGACATTTACTTGCTAATTTTCTGCAGCTGAGCACAGATGCCAAATGTTTTCATCTTAAGCAACTGTGTCATTTTAGTGAAACATATAATAATTCCGCTACAGATACAGATAGAAAGTCTGTGTCTGTTTCTCTCCTCTGTTGCAGCAACATCTTGGGGCATGCAGGTCTCTTATACAGCAAATTAGAGATCATAATTGCTTTGTTTTCCATTTGGAAAGACTTCGATTCTGGCCTCTGTTGTACACAAGAACCCCAGACTCCACAGTTTCCATCATGTCTTGCTAAGAGAGAACCATTTAATTACTAACTCTAACTTCATGGGGTCAGTACCTTGCTCTTCAAGGAATGTGACATATGTGCCTATAAAGCAGGTTATTTCTGAAATGCAGTGGGCTTTTTTAAAAAGCAACCAACCAACAACCCCAAAAAACAAAACAATTTTTTTTTTTTTTTTTAAAAAGCAGCTTCTGGCCCAGGTTATCATTGCCAGCTCATCTGCCCTGACATTTTGTAGGACAGAATAAATGGTCTATATTTTCTTGCTTATATGTATTCTTATGTAGCTCATCTGTTGATTTTGTTAGTTATCCAGCTTTAGGCCTAGCCAAACATAGCTGCTGCAGGAAGTAGCTATGACTATTCAATGGGTGGCACATATCACTCAGAGACAACACTGAACCAATCATCCAACAGAATTGTAGAGTGTATTGCACCACCAGAGGTATCTTTTCTCACATAAGATGAAAACCAGAAGTCCTGATCATTAGTGGTCAGATTACTAACTATGTAGATATGATCTGGTCCCATCACCATAGTATCCTGGGTAGGCTTTGCAACCTCAGGATATTAACCCTATAGCCTGGCCAAATGTCTTTTTGAATAGCTACATTCCATCTCTCATTTCCCCATGCATTTGGTCCTGACCTATATACACTGTTAAAAAGCTGTTCAGGCCTATCCAGAAGATTACTCAGCTGGTGCAGTAACTGTGGATCTTCAAGATGTGTCCCCCTATGGGTACTCCACTGCATGTGCACGGGCACCTCTCAAGTCCTCGATCAGAGATTTTCAGTTAGCTGCGTCTGTTCGGCCTATGCACGCATCTTATACCTCCTTGTGCCAGACACCAAGGGGTATGTAGGCGAACGCCCTCAGTTCCTTCTCCACCTAAATATCAATTGAGAAACAGTCCGAAGCAGAGGGGAAGGAGGGTGGGCAGTGGTAGGTGTTTGAGGAATAGGAGGCTAGGGGAGCCTTCAAATGTTCCTCCTGTGCCTCGGGGGAGGGGGGGGAGAGGAGGACAGGGCTGAACAACTCTGGCCTCCCTATGAGAAGATATCAGTCCCTGGGGTCCCAATGTGGCTATAGGGGAATCCATATGGAAGTGCTAGTGGCATGCAGGGTTAATTCCACCACCCTTGGTAGTAAGCACGATCCTCCTGTAACTGTCAGACAAAGGGTTCTTGAAGGTGTATGTCAGAGAAACCTGAACATAAATAGAGGAGACTGACAGTCTTCCTCATTTTCTTTTATCTCATCCAATGCAGCGGGGACCCCACAGAAAATGGTGGTGAGTCCTGTGCTACAGGAGGGCAGTAATCCAGAGATCAAGGTCTCTCTATCGAGACACACTCAGCACCCATGACGAGAGGGGACTCTGGCTTATCTGTTATTCAGAGGTCCCTTGT
The DNA here is from genome assembly GCF_003597395.2 of Chelonoidis abingdonii. Taxonomy (NCBI): domain Eukaryota; kingdom Metazoa; phylum Chordata; order Testudines; family Testudinidae; genus Chelonoidis; species Chelonoidis abingdonii. The sequence continues at coordinate 20,692,389 of NC_133773.1, read as the reverse complement.
ATATCTTAATTCTTGAGGTATTGAGTAAGGGACTGGTACCAACATGGTATCCAAGTCCATGGTCACTGACGCAGATGGTACCATTGGTGGATGTATCAAAGTTGATGCCAGTTGTATTTGGCCCCTTTGCATGCTCGGTTCTGAATGCGTAGGTACCAACAACTGGGCTGAACATGAAGGTGCCCGTCCTGGATGTCTATTCCTGCCCTCCTTGCTTGAACACGGTACCAAGGTCCCATTGGAGCTGTCGGACTTCACAGTCCCGCTGATATTGTAGGAGGAGTCCTTTGACTTAATGGCATCAGACTGAGAAGTCGAGGCTTCAGAGACTGTGGATATTGTCAGACACCTGATATTTTTCACAGCTTGCCTCTTAAGGTGAGAGTCTATGCTCCTCTTTTTTTGGAAACTTTCCCTAACACTTCCCAAGTCTCACTGGTGTTAAGAGAAGGCTGCGCTGAGACAGAAAGGGTGCCGGATCTATCTGGAGACAGATGTATAGGGGGAGTCTCCTGACTTGGCTCAGATGCTGGTACCAGGGAGCGCTTCATAACAAACAGCCAGTGCTTAACCTCTCTGTTCTTCCTCATCCTGGACTTGATGGCTAAACAGAAGTTGTACTTCTGGGAGACGTGAGACTCCTCCAAGCAACGGATGGACTTAAAAGCCTCTCAGCAGGAGAGGCAGTGTTTGAAGCCTGGAGAGTCAGGCATGGCCTGCTGGGAGAAACAAATCCTCCATAGTGAAAGAGAGGAGAAAATGATTCTCTCCCTACTTAGCTCTACTAACTATCTATAACAACACTAAAACTAACTACGCTAACTAAGTATTCTGTGAGAGTTATAAAAGCCAAAGCACACTCAAGGCAGAGTGCATGCTAAGGCTCCGTCTCAGGCTGAGGCAGCTAAGAAGGAGCTGAAGGCAGTTTGCCTGAGCACCCATATATAGCCTTGATGTCTGGCTCAAGGAGGCATAGGGCGCATGCATGGGCCAAACAGACATTGCTAACTGAAAATCTCTGATCAAGGGTTCGAGAGGTGCATGCACACCTGAAGTGGACCACCCACTGGGCCACTATTTGGCATAGTTATTTAAAGAGTGGGTGACATTTTAACACGTATCTATGTCTATACATTGTTTACACTTTGGAATCCTTTAGAATAAAAAGGTGCTATATTTAAATATATGTAATTGTCACTTATAACAGAAGAAAAGTGCCTGACACAGACACTGCTGCCAATGTGCTAAATAGTACTCCTACATTGTACTGCTATTTGAAAGAACTAATGGTTGCATTCGTTCAGTGAAATAATTTATTTTTCTCTCTAAGTCATTTAACGTTCAATTTTCATTAAATGTATTTATTAATCTGAAGTGTTTTCAGTAACCACGCTTTGAAGTCACTAGGTCAAACCAGCATAAAAATAATTTACAACCATAAAGTCACAAAAAGTAAGGACTGAAAGAAATCCATTAAAAGAAAGTCAAGGGAATTTAGAGATGAGGATTAAAGTTTGAAAATCCAAGAAGAAGGGAAAGATGCTTCAGTGTTATCCTACTTCACCTGTTATGACTAGGTAATTAGAGATTTAGGGGCAAATTTAGACTTGCATAAATGGGTGAAAGCCAGACATGCACCTGCTTCCAGTCTGAATTGGACCTTAACAGGGAATTTTGTCTCAAATGTTGAGATCTGACTTTACAATAAAAAGGGATAAAATGGATGGAAAAAGAAGGGATATCTTCTACCTGCAAAGACTGAAGGCAGGTGTTATCAAAATGTTGGCTACTTATGCCATACCATAAAGAAGTATGTGCTGACAGCATGTGCAATACTACAAAGAAGATCACAGAGAATTTAGCTAATGGTTCCTCGATAATTCAGGTTAGACTATAAAACTGGACAGCTCGTCACATTATACACTTCTATGTAATTTTGCAAGCTATATTTATTTGTACTGAGATGTATATAAGGAATCAATGGAAGCAGGATCTGGAGCCTTTCACTTGAGTCATTGATTCTAATCCAACCAAGGTTGATAGTCCCTGAAATTTTTTTTACCATCTGATACATGTTTGCTGGCCTTTGTAAATTAGTCCCTGTTCAATTTATTTTTAGCAACCTTATTCACGATAGCAAAGGGCCCAGGAAGGGAGGAGAAAAAAATATAACTACATTTGCTTTAGGCAACCATAAAGCCTAATGCAAAATGATTTTTGCTACTATACACCTCTACCCCGATATAACGTGACCCGATATAACACGAATTTGAATATAACGTGGTAAAGCTGCACTCCGGAGGGGCGGGGCTGCACGTTCCGGCGGATCAAAGCAAGTTCAATATAACGTGGTTTCACCTATAACTCAGTAAGATTTTTTGGCTCCCTAGGACAGTGTTATATCGGGGTAGAGGTGTATTTCTAATTGATTACACTAGTCATTCTACTCACCTGCTTTTAATTGTCAAATGTAAAGAAGCTAGCAAAGCTTATTACAGAAGCTTTCATCATTCTGTTCAGAGACAGACAGAGAATATTATCTCTAGCTCACATAATCTTCAAAATAACTTTGCTTTATAGGTTTATTCAACATATGTCCCAAGACTGCATCTGCATTATTGTATGTGTAGGTGAGTAACTGAGGTTTTCTCTTGGGCTTATCATTTCTTCTCCTACCTATGTTTCACTGTTTCTTCTTCTGCATCCTGAATTTGAAATAAAAAAGTCTGAGACACCAGCTGAGAATGGTGAAGCAAAAACATTTTAAAATGGCATATGGCTGACTCAGTGCACACCCTGCACGTTTGTTTTGTTTGAACACTTTATACTAGTCATAAGAGCAGGAGCTATTTTCATAAATATCACTGTTGAAGCCAATGATAGACAATTTTGACAAGGTAGTTCTCATATACATATTAGAGACTACAAATTTAAAAGTGGAATTGAACAGTCACTTCAGAAAGTGAAACAACTAAAGTACTTTGCCCATGTATTATATGAGTCCATGAATTATATATCCTGTTTTGAATTTTGACCTGAATATATTGTTCCTAGGTTTTTGTCTCATCTTCCAGCATTGGCATTTTTCTGTACTGAAAAAGTTTAAAACAAATGCTAGAACCTACCTGACTAAATACAAGTGAAAGCTCTATTTCAATAGCTCCAGTTCACTTAAGTGCTTGGAGCTACTTCATACTTGTTCGTAATCTCATCAATTTGCACTGCCAAGAAATGTGTCCAACAGATGTTCCAATGGTGGGCTGTGCAGTGCCACAGATGTGCTAAAAATTGTGTAAATGTAATATGTGGGAATGATGTTAGACTTTCTGGATTACCATTTCATCTCAGCAATAGAACTACTCTGGATTTAAATATAGTTTTTCCATTTGATGTAATTGAAAAAAGAAAAAAGTACTCTATTGTTTTAGGTCTGTCCTAAATTACCCAGATATTGACAAAACAAAAAAAAAACCCTCTCAATTCATTTATATAAAAGTCTGAATTGCAAACCTATCTTCTTCTGTACCATATTCTGCATATTACACTTAGAGTAAGAGAACAAACTGCAAGTGTACCAACAAATATTTGTTGAAACTAGTATCCACAGCAAAGCTGTTCTTCTCTTAGCCACAGGTTAACTTCATAGACCTCTCCCCTCTTCTTTCTCTTTTTAGATAAAAGACCCGCAAGAAGCAACACAGCTAGGGAAAGCTTATTATAACAGTGGGATCAAAAATTGGGTGCCTAAAATTAGGTTCCTACATTTAAATTTAGGTTCCTAAATACATATTTGGCCCAATTTTCAGATGAGTTGATCATCTTCAAATCCCACTGAAGGCATTGGGAGCTGCAGGCTGTGCTTAATTTGTGCCAGGACTTGCCAAGGCTGAGCCCTGGCATCTCTGGTCTTGGCAGTTCATAGCCCTGGCACCTCTGGGCTTCCTGTGTCAGTTATGAACGTAAAAATATTGCTTGAGAGACAGCAACTAATTGCTTAAGCCCCGGCACCTCTTTCATTACAAATTAAGCACTGATTGGAGGTGCTCAGCACCTTTGAAATTCCCCCTATTAATATTGTGGTGGCCTAATATTTTGGAGCTAAATCGCATGGTCTATAACAGGGGTAGGCAACCTGTAGCATGGGTGCCGAAGGCGGCACGCAAGCTGATTTTCAGTGTCACTCACACTGCCTGGGTCCTGGCCACTAGTCCGGAAAGCTCTGCATTTTATTTAAATGAAGCTTCTTCAACATTTTAAAAACTTTATTTACTTTACATACAACAATCGTTTAGTTATATATTATAGACTTATAGAAAGACACCATCTAAGAATATTAAAATATATTACTGGCAAGCAAAACCTTAAATTAGAGTGAATGAATGAAGACTCGGCACACCAATTCTGAAAGGTTGCCGACCCCTGGCCTATAATTACAGAATGTTGACTTGATCTTCTTTGTTTGTATTGACCAACTCCCCCCCCCCCACATCATTTCAAGGAATGGAATGTGTCAGTATGTTTGAGTTTGTCCCCCTCTTAATGTAGTTTCTGACAGTATGCCAAAGTGAGGAATCCTGGAAAAAATTACTGTGGATGCAGCACATTATCCTTTGAACACTAATTTTGAGATATGAGCATGCTTAGATGTGTGCACCAGAGATTACGTGCCTAATTTACAATACACTGACTGCACAAACAAATCAGGAATTTTGTTGTTCAAATACCCAATTCAAGCACACAATCATTGTAAATACATGTGCCAAGTCCAAACACATTCGCATTTTTCCAGAAAATGCATAATAGGTGGCTTAACTTTTCCTTTATCCTCTTTAGGGATGAAGAGGTAGAACTTGTGCAAAATCCAGTTCTTTCAATCTATCTGGGGACAGGAGAAAAAAAGTTTCTCTCCCTCTGTCTGTCATAACCCTTAAGAGTTGTAGGCTCCTAGACGATATTGCAGCTTTTCCTCTCTGTTAACAACTCCCACGGATTTCAGTAATTCAGAGTTTTGATGACCCACCAATAATCTTCTCTGGTACCTTTTGTTCTTATTAACTACCTATGTACGTAGGATATTATTATTTATTTTAATGCATACTGTTCCCTTACTGGAGACCACTGCAATGATCATTGCTAATTCAATCAATTTTTAAAGTGTGGGAGTAAAAAGAAAGGCTCTTCTTGTATATTTGTCCAGCAAAGTTTGTTTTTCTCATTTCCTCCCTTGTAGACAGATGTGGAGTTTAACAACTCTATGAACAAGTGTGATAAAGTGGGACTGTTCTTAATGTTTCCTCTGAATACTTGTGGGTGCCTCAGTTTCCCCAACAAGGTACATCTATCTTCCTTGAATAATCTTTGAGGGATATGAGGAAGGTTTTTCTGAAATCAATCACCTCTTCTTCTGAGTGAGAGCTCAATGGAACAGGTTTGAAAGCGGGTAATCTAAGCTTCTGTTGGAATGTAGAACGAGGGCTTCTACAATTTTTTTTTTTGATGGGATGAAGACTGGCAAAGTGTACATCTAGGGTATATACACGCTGCTGGTATACTCAGCTGAGCCATGCAGTGATACTCTTTGAAAGACATTCATGGCAAGCCTTAGGCATTTTCCTGCAAGCCTTCATTTCAACCTCCACTTCCAACATCTGGAGTTTCAGTGAGCAGAATGTGCCATGCTTGGAGTTGAGGCTTGCATTTGCAAGACACTCTTTCTTCATGTTGCTCTAGAAGCATGTGTTTTCTCTTCTGGTTGATGGGAGAGTGAGGTCAGCCTGTGGCACAGAACTTATCCCACAATGGAAGGCTGGCAAGTACTGCTGCCAGCAATACACTCCTTCCCTTTTCTCTTCCATACACTCTCACCAGAACAAGATAAACTTGTTTATTTGATGCTTCATGTGGAGCAAAACTAGCAAATCCACTCCAAGCTGTGTACCATTCTCATGTGAGTCATGTCTTTTAGAAGACTGCACAATGTTCTTTCACACATCAAGTATCAATGATGCTCAGCAGAGATGACATTTCACATCTAGCACTCCAACGCTATTCAGAACGCTACATAATTATGACTACAAAGTAAACGTAATCCTTGTAAATGTAAATAATAGTATGACGTGTAGCCATCTTGAGTTTAATCTTCAGCTTAAGAATCTTGGGCAACTCCCTTATTTTGGTGATGATTGACTCCAGAGGTGGAGTCAGCTACAAAGAGGCATGTCTCCCTAGGTGTGCTTTTCATATGCAACTTTTTTTTTAATTGCTGAGAAGGAACAGAGTGCCTGTGACTAATACAAATCCAATAAATGAAAGTGACTAACAGAACTGGGAAGACTGGTTAGTAATGGTAACCCTTTTAAAATAGGCAGATGAGCCAATTATAACATCTCATTAAATAGCTTCTACCAAAACAAACATCACTATTCTAATGCTGCATGAAATAATTACAGGCCAGAATAATATGCACTACAGAACAAGTAACCTGTTGATGCATAATAATCATGTGCTATGTAACTTTCCACAACACAGAGTATAACCTTCGTAGAGAGAATAGGTGTCCCGCTATCCCTAGGAATCCCTCTTAATGGTTAGGTGTAGATACTATTGTAACGCTGCTGTCCATGAAGCTACAGAGACTGCAATGGTCCTATACAGCAGGGTTGGACAAAAACTGATCATCATTTTTGACAAAAACATATAAATAAAAAATTGGATTGGAATTTTTTTATTTAAATCATTCACTTAAATCAGTCTATCTTCTTAGACTGTCCCATGGAGTTTGGAAGTGGCACTGTCTGCACTAGGATAGGGATGTAGACCCCTGCTGAAAGACAGACTCGGGATGGCAGCCCATTATGTGCACCTTGCTCTTTCCATTTTAACTAGGAAAAAGAACCAGCCGTTTCTGCTTGTTTCACAGCTGAAGGAGAACTGACAGGTATTGTTAATGAACAATTAGATCCAGCTTGAAAGTGACACACAGAAAAGATTTAAACATCATTAATCACCTGATGGCATCCTTGTGAAGCAGTGGTTACTATTATCTCCCAATCAATCTATGGTATTTATTAGCTGCCTATGACTAAAATAACACAACGATTGGTGCACTAGAATAAGTAGGCAGAAGTACAATGGATCACTAAGTTCAGTGTCCCTGTGAAGATTTCCTGTAACAAGCAAGTTACAAATTAAGTGGAGAGTACTGAATACCAGTTTCACCTACAGACTTATCCATCCACTCAAAATGTAATAATGTAGATTAAGGGCTTGTCTATATGGGAAAGTTTGACTAGTTATCCAGTATAATTATACTAGGTTACTTAAACCGAAGTAGTTACACCGGTATAACTTCCCACCTGGACAATTTTAATCCAGAATAAGAGTGGCTTTTTTTCTGTTTTGCTTAAATTCCTTCCAGAGAGACATAAACTAAACTGAAAAAGCCACTCTGATTCTGGAATAAGAATGTCCACAAAGGTCATTACACCAGTGTAACTATATCAGTTTAAATTCACATACTGGTTTAATATGGCTTGTCTGCCCTGGAAAGTTACTCCACAGAGGTTCATTTTCTATTAGGGACCAATGATGTCATCCTTAGGGCTAGTCTACACTAGAAGCACTACACTGGTGCAGTGATGCAGCTGCGCCACTGTAGCACGTCTGGTGAAGACACTCGATGCCGACGGGAGAGAGCTCTCCTATCGGCATAATTACTCCACTTCTATGAGAGGCAGAAGCTATGTCAGCAGGAGAGCGTCTCCTGCTGACATAGTGCTGGTGTGGACAGTGGTTAGGTTGTTGTAGCTTGCATTGCTCAGGGGTGGCTTTTTCACACCACTGAGTGACCAAAGTTATATCGACATGGGGCAGGTTTACACTACCGCTTGAGTCATGGCAAATAGTACTTTATTACAAAAGTTGTCCCAATAAAATCAACGGGATTCTGAATGTAGTAAGGTCGTATTCAAAGTGAATACAGGAGGCAAAATAGAACTTTTAGTAAAGAACCAACCAGGGTATGCTAATAGGACACTGTTACAGTAATTATTTCAGGGATGTTTGATGACCTGTATTATACAGGAGGTCAGACGAGCTGATCACTATAGTCCCTTCTGGCTTTGGAATCCATGAATGAAAAGCATAGAAAAGAAGGCTGACCTATGTAAGTTTGAATCTTTAATTGTTGTCTAACTATTAAATTATATCCACCATTCTAACACCCAACTTTTACACATTTCTAATTCAGTTTCATGAAAATAAGTGCTAAACCATAGCAATGGGTTATTTTGACACCAAGCTTTAGATATCAAGATGTGGAGATCTCTCTCTTCTCCCCCACTGATATGGTGCTGGTTTTTTGTTGTGAGCAAAGCACTGGGATCATTTTATTTTTTAAACTGAGTTTTATTTCAAATACAAACCAACTGGGGAAAAAAAACAGCCGCAGTCTCAAATGTCTCAGCAATGAGACATTCTTTTGAACAGGACACTAGAAGAGGAGATGTTTGTTTTACTAGGATACCAGGACATTTTCTTTCCTGCCAAAACAATCTGATGTTTTGTATATGGTCTGGAAGGTATCATTTTATAGCTATTTATTGAAAAACTCTAGAAACAAATTTAATTTTTCTAATTGTATTTTGATTATGCTAATGTACTTGTATATTGATGAGAAGGTAAGTTTTGTTAACAAAGACCCTGGCATTTGAGCAGCCCTCGGTCAAGGAAGATCACCCATTGACATCATTGGAATAGTTCATAGAATTTACTACTTTAAGTTTCATATCACTCCCTTATCAAGGAAACAGCAATTGTGACTTTGACAAAGACTTGCAGCATAACAAAATCAGTAAGTTTGAAATGAAAGTCTGTTGCTTTATAATAAGGCCTTTTGGGTAGATAGGACAGGAGGAAAAAAAAAATCACATTATACAACAGGGACTGGAAACCTTTGGCACATGGCACGCCAGGGTAAGCCCCCTTGCGGTCCGAGCTGGTTTGTTTACCTGCTGCGTCTGCAGGTTCGGCCGATCACGGCTCCCGCTGGCCGTGGAAGCCATGGCCAGCACATCCCTTGGCCCATGCTGCTTCCCGCAGTCCCCATTGGCCTGGAGCGGCAAACCGCAGCCAGTGGAAGCTGCGATCGGCCGAACCTGCAGACGCAGCAGGTAAACAAACCAGCCCCGTGCCCCAAGGGGGCTTATCCTGGCAGGAGCGGGCCGAGGGTTGCCGATCCCTGCTATACAAACTTTAGAATTTGTCACTTAACTGAGTTACACCTCTACCTTGATATAACGCTGTCCTCGAGAGCCAAAAATTCTTATCACATTATAGGTGAAACCGCGCTATATCAAACTTGCTTTGATCCACCAGAGTGCGCAGCCCACCCCCCCGGAGCACTGCTTTACCACGTTATATCTGAATTAATGTTATATTGGGTAGCGTTATATTGAGGTAGAGGTGTATTTGACAAATTGCTTCAAGGAATCATCTCAACTATGAGATATTTTTAATACCATGTCACTAAACTTTATCATGCAGTTTATATTTTTCTTCTATCAAAATAAAAAAGTCATTGTCACTACAATTTAAAAAGGAACAGAACAGAGATTATGTTTCCATTTATTTATTATGGAGCAACTTCTTAAATGCAGCTTTATTATCCCCACGTAAACAATCCTCTAGAATGGTACAAAGGAACTCTTCCCAGCTGGTCAAAAATTAAACCTAAATCCTTTCCTGCATTCTTGTCTCCCCTTTGACTTTCCTGAAAGCCCTCATCAAGCAATGATCTCTTTTTTAAACATTGTTGCCATCCTAACCCACCAGCTTGAGTGATGGTTTTGGAGCCTAAACTTGGAAAAAAGGAAAAAGGATTAATGTAGGACAGCCAGGGCACTCAATGAATTTAAGGGACTGCTGACAGATGATGAGCACAGTCAACAATCATTCTTAAGGCTGGCATAGGAACTGATCAAGTTCTCAAGTTTAGTGTTTATAATATACCCGTCACTGTAGAATCTGAGTTTTTCTACAGTAAAAAGGTTGTGTTGACTGTCCAGAAATCTCTGATTCTTTGGCTAGAAGCTGGAAATAGAAGTTTTCAGGGGGACCTGATATTTGCTGTGTGAAGGGAAAAATAATTCAGTGTAACATTCAATGTTGTTACGGATGGGACCCATATGTCTTTAGTGATATACAACCATTTCTCTTGGAAAAGTGCTATAGCTCCTAGTAAGGAAGGTGAGATGTTATCTTTAGATTCCAGTTCCTTTGCTCTACTACAGAAAGGTTTGAGTTTCTGTCCTGGGGAAAGAGCATAAACTTGGATTTCAATTACTTGAACTTGTTGGGAAAAGATATAAAAAAGAAAAATTGCTTATTTTAGGACCAAAGAGGGAGTTTTAAAAGTTTAGGATGCTCAATACTGTGTTTCCTCAAACAAAGGGAAAAAACATGCACTCTAAATCTAAGACTTACTTTAAATTAGATACAACAAAAAGGAAATAAAGCCTCTTTCAAAAAACTCAATGTGTATTTTTCTTCTTTACATAGTGCTCCTACTCTGAGAATAAGATGACTGTACTCTCTAAATGCAGGCTGAGTTCTTAGAAATGTAAAAGACAGATACGCAGTAAAGATCAAATTAATAGATACCTATATCATACGTCAAATAACTTTCAGAAATAAATGGTATTTTACACCCACACCCCACTGTACTTTAAAATCTTTATCAAGTATTTCACCGAAGAATTCCGATATTCAGACGCAAAGGGTTACAGCCTTCCTTATGGAGAATAACTCTGCTTTCCAAAGGGATTACCTTCAAAGAACTGAGCTCCATTTCTGAGCATGGCTGCCAGCATTCCATTCTCTGAATGACACAGACAGAAATTTGCACACCTCTAGGGAAAGTTAGGTACATAGCAAGGGGATGGTTATGTAATAATGGCCCTAGATACACCAAGTAGAAAGCACAGACACTTGACAAGCTACTGGTTCACAATTTCTTACTCCCACTCTGTTCCATTATCACCCATGTCAAAGGAATCCATAGAAGAGACAGATTCTAAAGGAAATGAGAAGCATCAGCTGGCAAGATTCGAATTCTAGCTCTCTAAACTTCCTCCTACCATGAAGGAAAGGAGTGCCTTTCATACAGGAATTCATTTTTATTCAATTCATTTTGCAGCATAGGACATAATCCTGAAAGACAGGAGGGGTTTTAACAGGCCAGAAGTGTAGGTCTATTTTTGGAGCTGTCAGCCATGAGTTTCAGTTCTCAGTAGGGAGCCTAGAAAGCTTATTAAGGTTTTTGACCAAAGCTTTACAGCAGGAGTCTCCAAGCATTTTAAATAGATTCGGTACCACCAGATGGACTAGGGCTATGGAATCAGTTTTTCCTTTGTCCAGAAACTAACCTCCCTGTCCTCTGCATGGCACTGCAAGTATAGGGTCCTGGCACTAGTACCCAGTTGTACAAGGTAGAACCAGTTTATTGTTTAGCGTATAGAAATGTCTATAGTACTTATCATCATAGTATAGTTGCCTTCCTAAGAATCTTCCAAGGAAACTCCTAGATGTGTGAATTGCGCAAAGAGGAATCTGACCCTAAATGACGACCACTTCTTGAAAGCAAATAAGATTGGTAAGAGGATGGTAAGGATTTTTTTTTTCTGAGGCAGTGCAATTTCTTAGAGGGGTGAAGGTGTGGGCATAGGTGGGACAGAAGAGAGACTCTCAAGAGTTCTTCTAGGAGTGTTATCTTTAAATAGGAACATGCTGTACTTTCCCAAGAGACAAGGAATTTGATTCTACCATATACTTAATACGAGAAAAAGGGCCAAATGAGCTACACGATCAGGTCATAGTATTAGGTCTATTAGGCACGTGATTCAGTCACAAATAACTGAACCTCACTCACGTCTAAAACCATTCACTTTGAACACTGCCAGGAACTCTTATCTTCTTTCCTAACATAAACTGGACTGCCATTGCCATCAGTTAGACTGGTACATAGGAAGCAAAAGGCATTTTGCTGATTGAGGGATAGATTGTATGACCTTCACTCACATTTAATAGCGCTAATTCACAAGAGTAATCCCACAGAAGCCATTTCAAGGAAAAACTACACGGTGCGGAGGATGTCTGTTCTGTGACTCATTTCACAGACATTAAGGTTCATTCCTGCTGTAATGTCAAATTAAGCACATGACAAGATTAGTCTGGTCCATGACAACTAGTTAGAGTCTTTACTGTCAATCTGAAGAGCTCTTCCTTCAAGGCTTGATTCTGCACCCTCTACCTTTGTAGAAGAGGATATCAAACTCATACATGCAGAGGGCTATTCTGTACATAAAAGAGTAGAAGTGGTAAAGATGCAAGTATTCTTGCATGCTTACTCCTGAATGCAGAAAGTTGCAGGAGGGGACAGACCCAGAAGATCTAACTAAGAAAGCAGGGTGAGGTGCAGGGGAAGTTGTTTTAGAACCATAAAGTGGATTTTGAATTCATTTGAGATGGGCACAGTGACTGGGTCTCACTAGCTGGAGAAATGAAAAAAATCCATACTCGCTGAAGTTTGTAAAGTAAATGTTTAGAAGAAATATCAAGACAAGAACTGATGTAGAAATAAGTAAGGATTTCAGCAGAGGCAAAGTTGCAAATGTTGAAGTAACTGGCTGACTACACTTTTTGCACAACCTGAAGCACAACGCATGATTATTTTTACATCATTCACTTCAATTCTTCTGGGCTTTTAACCTGAAATACAATTATAAATCGGAAGGTTCCTAGGTTCTTATAAATTTCAAAAAAGAAAAAATAATAATTTTACAACCACCCTTTGGATGCATAATCTTTAAGCAGGAATAGTTCCATTTCTTTCTACGTTATGGTAAACAAACCCCTTCTCCCCAAGTCATATTGCTTTGACTAAATGGGAACTCTTGTTTTAAAATTTGAGCCTGTTTTTAGCCACTCTACAACTTTGATATTTATATCATTCTTCCTTCAGCAGGAAATGTCTCATTACCACCACTAACGCAAGGTAACAGACACCCTCAAAACACAGCCACTGTGTTCACTGAAGCGATACATAATAACTGGAATTTCATGCCCCTTTAAGATAGACTATTTCTTAATAATTTGATTGCTAAGTTTTGCAATAGGTTGCATTTTGTACTTCAGCTTAATTTTACATCCAATTTGCTGCAAGGGAAACATCTCTAGGAAAGCACGGAAAAGAACAGTTTTTCTACAATAGAAATTAGCTAGTGTCAGAAGAAAGCTCGTTACTTTAAATGTCAGCCTGGACCGGCTTTCCCAGTGGTGATTTAAAGGGTCCAGGGCTCCAGCCGCTTTGGGAAGCCCTGGGCCCTTTAAACCGCCACTGGAGCTCTGGCAGCGGGGCTCCAGCAGCACTTTAAAGGACCCAGGGCTCCCTGCAGCAGCTGGCGCTCTGGGCCCTTTAAATCCTCACCAGAGCCCTGCCATCCTGGGGTTGTATTGTATCTCTGGAATACCTGAAGAACAAGACACTTTATAGGAAGTTGTTCTTCAGATGTAAATACATTTTTTTAACCCTCTTTCCTTATGGAGGCCAAAAGTTTACAGAGAGGCTTACATTGTCTAGCTTAAATCTTACAATTAGGAGGTTTTAGCTCTAGATTAATTAGGAGACAAAGCTACTCTAAGACTTGGAAAGACTACAGACGCCTCCCAGGTTACACAAACCTGACTTACACAAATCCGCACTTACGGAAAAAGTTCCGTAAGCTAGAAATAGGAGGGGTGGTTTTTGTTTTTTTTTTCATATGATTGGGTATACGTTTCCAACTTACGCAAAATTCGAGTTACGCAAGACATTCTGGAACGGAACACATGCGTAAGTCGGGGAGCATCTGTATAGGAAATCATGATCTTGCACTAAAACTTTAGTTGACACAGCACATATGGCTCAGTACTAAACTTACACAAGTGAGTAAGAACCTAACAGGGGAATTAGAATCCTTCATCATGTCATCATTCACTGCGCTTCAGGGAACTACGTAATTATGATTTTGCAAAATTTGGTGCCCTATTCATAATTTAACAATTGCTACATTAGATATGTTGCTCCTTCAAAATTTTTTTTTTCCCCCATAGAGCTGAGCTCTGATTCATCCTAAATATAGATGCTGCCAACAATAAACACAGACACAGGATCCTTTTTGTCTTTTAACTGTACTTGCTGGATACGCAATTGCAAATCCTCTTCTTTTTTGATGTGATAGGATTTTTTTTTTAAATAAGATCCTGGATCTACCATTTATTGCTGACACTAATTCAAATTATCATTAGATTTCTGGTTATCAAGCTAAGAAATTAAAAGATGACCAAAAATGACTTTGCTTTCAATGTAAAGATGTAGACAATTCAACTGCAGATGCAAAACACAGTAATTTATTATGCATCACTGTCAGACAGAAGATACCTTATGAAGTTGAATGCAATGTGCCTAGAACAATGGGTCCCTTCCAGGTCCATGACTAGGGCTTCTAGGCATTATGGTAATATAAATAATAAACAATAATAAGGATTAACTTTGAATAATATTAATTATCTATTAGCAGCTCAAGTTAACAAATTTCAGTGTCACTTGTTGACAAAATTCTAACTAACTTACTCCAGATGACCATGACAAGGTTATCCCTGTTAGAAACAATGTAGACAGAAAGACATTCTAAATAATTTGCTTTAATTGTGTCCTAAAATTATTCATTTTTAAAAGCACAAGGAGCTATACAAGTCTATCACAAAGACATTTATACCCTTGAGTCTGACTACTTATCTATTCCAAAATATTTTGGTAAGTGGAGAGACTATGGAGCTGAATAAACTACAGTACATGTCATATTGCTAGCTGTAAGATCACACTGCCAGAAAGCAGGAAAAACAAAACACCCGCCCCTCCTACCATGACACAATGCCAAGCCTGCTGTCACCAGAAAGCAGAGATCATGGTACTTTTCACAATGTTCAGATGGATAAATCCTTTCATATTCATACAATTACAGGACAAAGTGTCATCATACACCCTTGGTTGCACAGGACAAACATAAATTACTGGGAACTTCTCTACAGTGACCCAAAAATCCTCAGATAGAAGGGAACCAAAGTATCTTTCTCCTCTCCCTGTAATCCTGTCTGCATGAACAATGGGAGGAAAGGCTTCCGAAGAGCATGCATTTAGGCAGACAGGGAGAAGAGCTGAGGGATAGCAACTCTGTGGAAATTCATACTAGAGTGAATGTATATGAGTGGACAGTTGCTGTAAGCCTCCAGACCCATGCCTCTGAGGATACAGTGGTGAAGCACAGTCCAAGACAGACAGCAAAGATAAGGACCCCAGGAAATATCCCAACTTCCATACAAACTCCCCCAACAACATATTATAGCTCATCAGGAACATACTTTGCACCTGTGAAATCCTGTCATTACAGCTAGCATCATGTTCCCCTACATAGAGCCAGACACTCCCCTTAGCTATATCAGATCATAGATGCAATCTCTGTGACCCTCCTTAAAAATAATCAAATTTCATCACATTAAAATCTCTCTCTCCTCGACCACAGAAACAGAAATAACCTTTCATTGTACTGGGAATGATGATAGGGAAACTTCAAAAATCCATTTTGGTATTTAATCAGCATAGCAGTAAGCAAACAAGCAAATGTAAGACCCAATAACTTCCTTTGGGACAAGATGAAATAAGTTTATTTGCTGAAGGAATTTACTTTGGGTATCCACAGCAAATACACATATCTGCACCAAAGAAAGTCTTCGTCCTCTCCAGCATACAAGGAGCTACAATTTCCAAATTATATCCACTTTCATCTTTTTTGTCTATGAAGGGAATTTATGTGACAATCCTAATTCCTTCCAATCCTGAAAATATAATTTCAGATTTAGGGTCTTTCAAACTTATTACTCACAATCCGTTTAGACAAACAGAAAAACAGTAAGTCTACTGGAGGCACTGTGAAAAAGTGTTTTAGTATTTTTAGGAGAATTAGTTTGCAATCCTCCCCTTCGCCCCCATCTCCCAAATTAAAGCTTTAAGGGCATAGCAAATCAGTAATTTGGGGGGGCGGATAAGGGAGAAGGAATCAGTAGCCAACGTGCCAAAGAATGATTACAAAGGAGATGTACACACTCTGAAACTTTTACCCATAGTCTCAAATCATTTAAAGGTGTCACATGTGTTTTATTTATTTATTTTTATTAAATAGTCTCTTTAACAAGCATTCACTTTCCTCCCATTCACATGCATAAAAATGCCCAAATTTGGCCTGAGTGAATGCTTGGAGAAAGTAATGCCCAAGTCCCTTCTCAATCCTCAAATATTTCAAACCCTAGTAAAATGCACAACTAAAGGATACATATTAATTTGTTGGGGTAGCCGATAGTGTAGTGTACATAGAAACGTATTCTCTATATTCCATTTTGGGTGGATTCTAGAATACTGCTGCACTCACTTTTTTCCTCGTATGCCTGAGTACCATTAAGATTCAGTTGTGTGTCTCAGCAATAAATATGAAGAACTGAAGCCACTAGTTTCCCCTCTTCCTTTTGGCACCCACAGAATATTCAGTTTGCTATGCGGCTATCAGCCATTCCAAATAAAACATTGTATCTGTCATCTAAGTCAACAGAAAGGGATGCAAGAGAATAAGAGATATTGCTACAAAAATGTACAGTACTAAAATACTGTAAGTACATAAGCTTTGGAACTGAGGACATCAAATTTTCTTCAATCTGACCAAGGCAGACACTGAAAAAGAATTTATTCAGGTCTTCTGTTTGCTTGAACAACAAACTGACACATTGATGACGGCATCTGTATGGCACCCATTGATAAACTCCCAGAGGTCAGATAGAAGCAAGAAGACTCTCCGGGAAACTGATTGATAAGAAAACTTCATATTTTTACATTTTAAATATATAGCTATCATAATGCTCAGTCGCTCCTTTTTTAACCTCATGTTGAACTGTTTTTATTCACATATATGCACACAAAACTACTGGTGGACATATTTTAAGCAATTGGAAAATAAAACCCAAGCCATCCTTTACCATCTACACACCATAATATTTAAAGTCTGCCACTTATGATATTAACATTTTTTTCTATAACGTCTGCCTTCCCTGAAGTTTCAGAAAATAGATTCCCTAAGAAACTGTACTGAGCTACTTAGTCTAGACCGAGATTAATTTTTGCCCCATCTACCATACAGAATACATGTATTTTATACCAGTGGTTCTCAACCAGGGGTACACAGACGTCTTCCAGGGGGTACATCAGCTCATCTAGATATTTGCATTAGCAAATAGGGTTGCCAACTTTCTACTCGCACAAAACCGAACACCCCTGCCCCGCCCCTCCCAAGGCCCAGTCTCTTCCCCAAGGCCCAGCCCCCACACACTCCATCTCCCATCCCTCTGTCGCTCACTCTCCCCCACCCTCACTCACAATCACTGGACTGGGTTGGGGTGCAGGAGGGGGTGAGGATTCTGGCTGGGGATGTGGACTCTGGGGTTGGGCCAGGGATTAGGGGTTTAGGGTGCAGGAGGAGGCTAAAGGCTGGGGCAGAGCATTGGGGTGCAGGCTCTGGGGTGGGAATAGAGATAAGGGGGAGTGGGTGCAGGGTGCGAGCTCCAGGAGGAAGTTTGGGTGTGGGAGGGGGCAAAGGCTGAGGCAGGGGGTTGGGGTGCAGGAAGAGGTGAGGGCTCTAGCTGGGGGGGGCGGGCTCTGGAGTGGGGCCGGGGATGAAGGGCTTGGGTGTAGGAGGGAGCTCAGAGCTGGGGCAGGGGATTGGGATGCAGACTCTGGGAGGCAGTTAGGGCACGTGAGGGGGTTCCAATCTGGGGCAGGGAGTTGGGGTGCAGAGGTGGGTTTGGGGTGTGGGCTCCGGCCAGGCAGCACTTCTCTTGGGCGGCTCCCAGTTGGCGGTGCAGCGGGGCTAAGGCAGGCTCCCTGTCTGCCCTAGGTCCACATGGCTCCTAGCTCCTGAAAGCGGCTGGCACGTCCAGCTCCTCCTAGGTGGATGGGCTAGGTGGCTCTGCACGCTGCCTGCGCCCACAGCCCCCGCAGCTCCCACTGGCCATGGTTCCCAGCCAATGGGAGCTGCAGAGCTGGAGCAGGCGAGTGAGAGCAGTGCAAGGAACTTCCCTGTTTGCACCGCCACCTAAGGGCTGCAAGCATATGCCAGCTGCTTCCAGGAGCTGCGCGAAGCTATGGCAGTCAGGGAGCCTGCCTTAGCCCCGCTGCACCACCAACAGTAATTTTAATGGCCCGGTCAGCAAAGCTGACTAGAGCCTCCAGGGTCCCTTTTGGACCAGGCGTTCCAGTCGAAAACTGGATGCCTGGCAACCCTACTAGCAAAGTCAGTACAAACTAAAATTTCATACGGATATTTATTTGTTTATACTGCTCTATATACTATACACTGAAATGTAAGCACAATATTTATATTCCAATTGATTTATTTCATATGGTAAAAATGATAAAGTAAGTATTTTTTAATAACAGTGTGCTGTGATACTTCTGTGTTTTTCTGTCTGATTTTGTAAGCAAGTTATTTTTAAGTGAGGAGGAACTTGGGAGTCCACAAGACAAATAAGACTCCTGAAAGGAGCACAGCAGTCTGGAAAGGTTGAGAGCCACTGTTTTATACTATATATTGCAAGTAAAGGGGTATTAAGTCATCATTATGGGGCTGAATGGATGATTATGTGACTTTGTTAGGTCAATATATCTCTCTCAATTACTCACTATTATTCACTTCCTATAAAGCAGTTTTCGTATAAAGAGTTAAAAAGAAAACATGAGATGCCAAAGGGGTAAACAATACCATTCTCCACTCCAGTGACGTAATGTGTGCATATCAGTGGTAACCAAAACCTCAGCTTTTCTATCCCTGCTATCATTCTGTATTGATTGAATTAATTATTAGATTAAGTGTACTAACGGGAAAAAAGCAGTACTATTTCCTCCTGTTTTATAACAGGGACAGTGATCGCACAGTCAGCTATGATCACAGATGCTGCGTAGAATGAAGTTTCATCTGCCCTTTCATCCTCCCACAATTTGGCTGAGTTCAGCAGAAATAGGATAGCTATCTTTTTTAAATAGACACAAGTAGACCAGCTGTATCAATATACCTCAAAGCGTGGTAAAATGTTTTTGTGTATGCACTTCCCAGTATGCATTCCTTTGAGGAAGATAGGAATCCCAGAATGCATTAGTCAGAGGAACCAAGCATTCATTACATAGGGGAAAGAGAAAGAAGGGTCTACATATTCAAGTATTTAAGGGGAGCTCAGAATGTATTTGGTCTAGGATGGGGAAAAGAGTCCAGAAGTTATTAGCTGGGGAACAAGGCAGAGAAAAAAAGAGATTTTATTAAATGATGTTTGTAAGAGGGAAAAAGGGAGGGGCTGTGTCAGAAATGATTTTATTGGGGGGGGCAGAACTGATTTAATCATGATATTGTGGAGACTAAATTACTCTGCAGCTAGGCTAGGCTAGCATTAATATGTGTGTCCAAAAGTGTTCTCTAAAATAACATAACTTGTTGCGAAAAGATAAGTTTTCACATGGGTCATTGTGGACTAACTGAGGGGGGAAATATTTTTATCTGAGTTATTTAAATTATTGCACTTCGCACACACTAATCCAGTGGTTCTCAACCAAGGGTATGCATACTGCAGCGGCTACACAGAGGTCTTCCAGGGGATACATCAACTCATCTAGATATTTGCCTAGTTTTACAACAGGCTACATAAAAAGCACTAGCAAAGTCATTACAAACTAAAATACAATAACTTGTTAATACTGCTCTACATGCTATACAGTGAAATGTAAGTATAGTATTTATATTCCAATTGTTAATGTTACTTGGGGGTACACAAGACCAATCAGACTCTTGAAAGGGTACAGTAGTCTAGAAAAGTTGAGAGTCACTGCACGAAACTAGAAGTCAAGCAATGTCAAACCATCTGGAAAAATTAGTTTAATGGAAGTGTTTTCCATGTACACACCAAAACTGAAGATGAAGATATTAGCATTTAGTTGTAAGCAGAAACATGAGATAGATAGTTCTAGCTGTCAGCAACCTGGCTTTTACCTTCTCCTGGCTTACTAGGGCAAGGAGAATATAGCTGAAAACAGCGAAGGTGCTCAAGAGTGGCAGGCTCCCAAAACAATCAGAATTCAGTAGTTATGACTACAAACTCTGAACTGCATTCAACAACAATCATTGTTTACAAGAGGTGAAAAATATGGCCATTCTGCTTGCCAGTTAAAAAGGCAATTTGAGGAAGGAGTACAAAATCCAGAAGCCTCTTACGAGATTGTTACAAGGGGAGCAATGACCATTCTACCTGCACCAAAAATGGCACCAGTTACTAGTTAAGACTTTTGTTATAAAACTAAGGAAAGAAAAAATAAAAAAGGAAATCAGTTCTATGCAAATACTTTGAGGTACTACACTATAGGGTATTCCTGAAACAGTATCATAAAAAGCATCACATCCATTAGGAACATAATAGCTCTTGGCATATCAGTTGCAATCTTCTACTGGCTTTGGTAGCATATTACTGAAAATACATCATTTGCCTTGAAATGAATACTGTCTGCACTAACAATTTTATTTTATTAGTCTAGACAGGCGGTAGTTTCTCTTCTACTTTTCCAAAACCAATGAAGAGGTAAGTGAAGGAAGCAGATTTTGTAACATCAGCAAACTTCCCAACTTGCAGTCCAATGAGGGTGAAAAGTTAAATTCTGTGATCTATAATATTCTCACAGCAAAGGGGAGTGTGGCTGTGTAGGGCAGTTAGAGGGAATTAATGTGTATGAAAGAGCTCAATAAATGTCAAGCACAGCAAAGGTCATCCCGTAATACTAACACAGTTTGTAACGATGCTAATCCATACAACGTGTTAACTATTTGTAAACTCAATTTGTCTTTTTCTATAATGCAACTTAATAATTAGTATTAAGCTACATTCAGATGATGTTAGCATCACACAATCAAAACTAAAATTAAAATTTCAGTTTCAATTTTAAAAAGCACACTTTTTCACCACTCTGCTTATTTCAGCACATATGGCACAAGGGAAAACACACTGTTGTGCATATGTACTGCAGGACTCTGACACTGGGGTGAGTGACAGTATGATTTCCAACTTCAAAGAACATGCTTTCAAAACAAAAGTAACTTGTAATTCAGATTAATAAAATAAAGCAGTTAAATTGCTCCCCAGACTATTTTTTAAAGTCACCAATTTTCTTCAATCTGACCAAAGCAGACACTGAAAAAGAATTTATTCAAGTCTGCAAATTGCTTTGAAAAACAAACTGATATTGTTAAATAGTGTATCATATTTTTTTTCCATTTTCAGGTCCTTCCCAAAAGGACTGGCTGCAGGTAATTGGGGTGTGGCAAAAAAAGACAAGTAAGTTTAGAACTTTAAATATCATAATGCAATTTTACAAAGCAAAATTGGTACGGTGAACAACAGCAGAGTCCGAATAGATGCTAATCTTATTTCTCAACAGAACAAGTTGATCCATGTCTCTCTCAATCCTTCTGAATTGCGCACTGCTGACCTTTTATATTACATTTTAGAGTTTTATACTTCCATGCACCACCAAAGTATGAGTGCTTTATTTTCATAGATTATAAGGCCCAAAGGGACCACTGTGGTCATCCAGTTTGACCCCTTGTATAAAGCAGGCCATAGGACTTCCCTGAAATAATTCCTGTTTGAACTAGAGCACATCTTTAAGAAAAACATCCAATCTCAGTTTAAAAATTGTTAGTGATGGAGACTCCATCACAACCCTTGGTAAACTGTTCCAATGGTTAAATACCCTCACTCTTAAAAGTGTGCCTTATTTGCAGGCTGAATTTGTCTAGCATCAGCTTCCAGCCAGGGGATTTTGTTATATCTTTGTCTACTAAGGTGAAGAGCCCATTATCAAAATTTTTGTTCCTCATGTAGGTACTTGTAGACTGTGTTCAAATCATACCTCAACTTTCTCTTTGTTAAACTAAATATCGTATACATTCGAACATAAGCTGGTTCGTTTATAAGCCAACCCCTCCAAGATGGATAAGTAAAAATGGAAATTTTTTACGACCCATTCATAAGCCAACCTTATAATTCAGGGGTTGGCAAACTTTGGCTCCTGGGCCATCAGGATAAGCCACTGGTGGGCCAAGATGGTTTGTTTACCTCAAGCGTCCACAACACAGAGGTAAACCTAGGTAAACAAAGTGTCCCGGCGCATCAGTGGATTACCCTGACAGGCCGGGACAGCAACTGGCACGTTTTCCAATTTTTAAACCATTCTTGTGGATCTTCTCTCAAACCTCTCTAATTTACGAACATTCTTCTTGAATTGTGACACCAGAACTAAACACAACATTCCATTAGTAGCTGCATCAGTGCCAAATACAGAGGTAATATAATCTCTCTACTCCCTGAGATTCCCCCGTTTATACATCCAAGAATCTCATTAGCCCTTTTGGCCAGGGTCACACTGGAAGCTCATGTTCAGCTGATTATCTACCATGATCCCCAAGTCTTTTTCAGAGTCACTCTTTCTCAGGATAGAGTCCCTCATCTGTAAACATGTCCTACATTCTTTGTTCCAAGATGAGTAACTTAACATTTAGCTGTATTAAAACACATGCTATTTGTTTGCACCCTGCTTACCACGTGACCTGTCCTCTTCATTATTTACCACTCCCTCAACTGTGTCAACTACAAAATGTATCAGTGACAACTTTATGTTTTCTTCCAGGTCATTGATAAAAATATTAAATAGCACAAGACCAAGAACCTCTCGATGATGATTCCCCATTTACAGTTGTATGTGCAGATGGGTCAGTTAGCCAGTTTTTAATCCATTTAATATTTGTCATGTTAATTTTGTTTCATTTTAGCTTTTTTAATCGAAAAGAAGCAGTGGACAGACTCAATCACTCAGTAAATGGCCCTTTCCATAACTAGGAAAAACTTTAATACTTTTTTTAATAACACACCATGTTTTAATAGTTCTTGTATAAAGGGCAGTGATAGGTTTCCTAGCTGGTGTAAAGAGGCCCATAGAGCCTCTCTCTGCACAACACCCATGCCTCCTCACTCATTTTTTGCCTCCAAAATTTGGAGGCATGGGACATATAAATCTACTCTCACCATTGCTTACCTTTCCTACATTTTCTCCTTCTTCTCAGGGTGGGGGAGAGAAGGGTGGTTGAAAGGAGTCCATGACAGGAAGAATGATAAAAGAACAAAAGAAATGCAGCCTGAAAGGGCAAATCCTGTCTACTTTAGTGGCTCAGTTGCATAGCTTCAGCTCTGTGGAAGTGTTTCTCATCTACAAAGATTATTCTGTGTCCCTCACTCCTCACATACAACCATTGTGACTTGTCTGCGTCATAACAGCAATGAAGCAGAGCACTGCCCCATCCTTTAATCAATCCCTGTTTGAAGTGAGGAAATTGAATAAACCATGTTTTAAATCAGCTCCTTAATATTTTATTGTAAAGACCTTTGCTTTGGAACTGGAAGCTAACAAAAATGCATAGCGGCTGTCCTAGTGGAAAGTGGATACACTGTATTGTACGGAAAGACACACATTCGAAAGGCAAACTGTAAAAGGTTTGTGTCATGGAGCAACAGGGCCTTCAAGGTGAATATGGGCCTGGCTTGCCCCTGACACTCCTCTGATGACCAGCTGAGAGCAACTGGGTGCTCGAGATATCTGGTTAATAGCCAGTTAGCAACGGAGCACCTTAGCCCTATAAGAAGGCTGCCTGAGCAGTCCAGAAGAAGAAGAATAAAATCCCTCTGAAGGGGAGAGACTTGTAACTGAAGGATAACCTGGAGAGAGAAAGACTGTTTCCCAGGCCGGAAGGGGGAGAATAGGTGTACCCAGAAGGCAAGGGGCTTGAAGTGGAGAAGAAGGGTTTGGAAAGAAGGTACCAGAGGCTTGTCCTAGGTGGAAGGAGTTCAGACGGAACTAGAGACTGTTTCTAAGAGTAAGGTTTACTCATTTTATTTTCCGTTATCAATAAATGAGGCGTTCCTTAAAGGACAGAAGTCTGTTTTGGATTCGTTTATACCTGGTGGATAGAAAATGGAGGCCAGATCCACCTGTGGTTCCTTATTCAGGCCCTAGTGGGTAATAAGAATGTGGGGCTAGACTATCCATTTGCTTTTAAAGTTGGACCTTTTTGTTGTTCTTGTTGATTCTTTGAAAGAGAAAATGTAAAGAAAGATTTCTGCCTTTTTACATTTTAGGATATCTCTTTGATTTTTTTGCCTGATTTTGGAACTTAAAGACAATATATATTATCTTCCACGCCTTAAGTGGAGGGGGTGAGGATTCTGAGTCTTTATAAAGACTTCTCTCCAAAACACTAGTCAGTCACTGAAATTAAAAAAAATATAGACAGTAATTAACAACCTTCCTCTCTGTTGCTCACCTTCCACTCTTAATCCTTGTGATGTCATCATCTCTCCAGTTCTCTAGTCACCATAAAGTCCTCCAAGCTAGAAAGGACTTGCTATTCTAACATTAAAAAATAAGCATCTTTTTATGCAGGCTTTTTTATGCATTATAAAGGAACAAAAAAGCACAAACCCAACTTTTTTCTTTGCAGTTCACCTTTAAGAGCCATAGTCTTAAAATCAATAGAGCATGGTGGCTCTTTCAAATGGCAGAAGACTGGTAATGCCAGAGATATGAGGAACAAAGGAAACTACAGGAAGAGAGGTAGAGTGATTTTCTGATAGAAGTATGCAAATATTGTTGTACAAATGAAATAATTCCCCCCAAAAACACTTTGTCACACCAACGAGGAGAATGTAATGATGGCGTTCCTAAAGGAGATACTGCAACATGTTTCACACACCTATCAGATACCTCTACACAGTCAAAAATATTTTAGTTAAATATAAGAGTGTTATGCCCAACTATTTCACTAAATCCAAATGCTAAGCCTTACAGGCTGATTTGACTGTTTTATACATGTGATAACTTAACTACAAAATTGCTCGTTAAATGATAATGAGTGTCTATAGCTGATTAAACGAACTTTTCAGTTCTCCCTACTACCAGCTTTTTATAATCAGATAATCTTTACATTCATCGTTAGAGTCAATCAAGGGATTTTAATGACTGAGCACACTAGGGCAAGAAATGTAGCATAAACACCTCTACCTTGATATAATGCTGTCCTCGGGAGCCAAAAAACCCTACCGTGTTATAGGTGAAACTGCGTTATATCAAACTTGATTTGATCCGCCAGAGCGGGCAGCCCCGCCCCCCCGGAGCGTTGCTTCACCGCATTATATCCGGATTCGTGTTATATCAGGTGGCGTTATATTGCAGTAGAGGTGTAGTGGTACAAAATTTGAAGATTTAAGAAGTTGTCTACTTCTTAAACATGTAGAGATGCAAGATAAATAGCACCAGAGCTTGTACATCAGACGAAATCTGTTTAAGTAAGCTAATGGTTTCCAAATAATATATTAAAGTGTTAACTTAATAATGTTTCCTCAACAGAAGTCACAGTACCTATGGTTTCCAACATCAGTTAGCAGGTGAATCATCATCATGGACTCCCAAACAGACTGTCTTAAATTTCATATGTTAAACAGTTCACTATCTGAAAGGGAGAAAAACATTACACAGTCCTAAGACCATAAATTCAACACAATTTCACTATTGAAAATTTACTCGAAACACCAACATAACACAAAGAATACCAGAAAATCAAACCATTCCTCCAGATGTTGATACACTTGATAAATCATATGAAGCCTATCTTAGCCTGAGAAATCAAGCTTATTCTAGGCCTTGTCTAACCTAGGAAAAATTAATACCAGTAATTCAAAAACACCCAAGTCCCTGTCTACACTACAGCCTTAACCAACTGACTGTCATTGGATTTCAATAGATACTAGATCAGGCTCTAAAGGCAGCCCATCGTACATGTCAACTCAGCCCATTTTTTAAATAGAATGTTAATAGTCCCCCTCCCTTCCTACAAAAGAAAACCCAGACAAAACAATTTCCAATGCATTTCAGTGGAGTTCTAGTAGATGTGTCCTTATTTTAAACCCGAACTACATTTATAGATTTTCAGTAGCAGCCAGTATAGAGACATTTTTTTCTTATTTAAATAAGTATTTTTGACTGTAGTTTCAGGCTAAAATACTACTTCAGTATGTATAGTCCTTAATTTCTCAGTAGTTAAGTTAATAAAAATAATTCAAACCACTATTTTGAAAATAAAGATGCAAGCAAAATAATTTCAAAATGACAACAAAAAGTATTAAAAATCAATTATATCTGAAGTATTCAAGAGGTTCGAAAGAAAACATAACCAAAGACAATGTCAAAACTGAGTGGAAAAGAAGAATTTATCTTGTGCAGTTTGTTGTTTTTGGAACCTCACATATACTCTGTGACTGATTTCCCCGCCATACACATATAACTGCACAACTCCTGAGCTAGCAGTAACATGTGGCAAATTCTACTGAGACTCTCTCTCAAAACAAAATATTTCCAACTAGTCTTTGACATTAACACTTCAGCAATGTGAACGGCGAAGGGAAGAGGAGGAGAATTCATATAACTGTATTTACTATTATTCAGTTGGAGAAGGTTTTCTGCCATGGTGGATTAAACATGTCATCGGCACAGCCTTAACATAATATTGCAGTCTGACTATTTTACAATATGAAGAGTTCCTAGTCTGAGACTTGTAGCCAGGTCTGACTCTGGGATGTGGGGTAACTGTGCTTGACTCAACTAATTTAATTCTAATGGTCTACAAAACTTCCTCCCATATACAACACTGTCTCCCAGGGTACAGTGGAATGGAGCTCCAGTGTCATTTTGGGTCTGCTTCTGGTCCCATACAATTCTATGGTGCAGGATTGAGCCCTTTGCTAAGATGTTAAAAAGCGAGCCCGTATTTTATGCGTAACAATAGAAAATCAAGTATAAAGAAGGATTATCAATTTATTAGTAACACAGCAAATATGCTATGACACAAACTGTCCATTTCCCCTATTAAAAAGCTAAATAACATGATGAGAGAAGAGACTCTGTAGTGTAAAATACTGGTTATAAACACTGTTTACTGCACTTTGAGTTGCAGTTATGTGAGTAAGTTTTATTAAACTGATGGATGGATTATTAGACTGTTCTAAAAAATCCCTGCTAAAAAAAATAATCCAGACTACAATTCAAGCAACAGTACTGCACGTTATAGCTTTGAAAGAACCAAAAGTGCTACTGACAAAATGTCACACAAATCATAAAAGTTTCAATTTCTACTACTGTGATCTCTGAAATTCTTAGATGTATATCTCAATCTCCTTTATGGTAAAGTCATAATAAATGGTTGAGACTGACAGATGGTGAGAACAAGTAACAGATGTCCATCATTAAGGTACAATGCATATCCAGTTTATATTTTGATGATCCTGAGAAATGAAATACTAATTTTGTTTCACTTTAGAGCTGTCGAATACATAAAATTATATCAAAATCTAAATTTTTGCATGAAGCCCTTCTGTATCACATACAAACATGAAGCTTACATCATAGAATAATTAAAACAGTTCATCACCTTGCCATTAGGAACAGAAGCTTCAACTGAAATAATGCAGTGTCAACTATTTAATTCTATCAGTGCTAAAAGCAAAAAGCTTTACACTCATTTTCACTTATAGTTGAGGAAAGAATTATTTAAAATTTTTAAATAAATTTAACAAAACAATAAAACAGCTCTATGTTACAATAAAATTAACACTGAACAAAAAGAGTTTAGTTATTATGAATGTTGCAGTTTACCACATTTCAGCCATAAATTGAAACACAGCTTCTGACTAATCTGTTTTTTGGTAAATGTCTATCTCAAA
This sequence comes from Chelonoidis abingdonii, assembly GCF_003597395.2. NCBI lineage: Eukaryota > Metazoa > Chordata > Testudines > Testudinidae > Chelonoidis > Chelonoidis abingdonii. The sequence goes on along the minus strand of NC_133773.1, from coordinate 20,664,393 downwards.
CACTCATCTACATTCATTCTCTTCTCTGACCTCATTAAAGTGTTAGTACAGGGATCACTACACATTTATACATTTTTATACTCTCTACATAAATCAGTCACTCATATTTATATGAAAAATGATAGAAAAACAGTAGTACCTGACCAGCATATAAATCCAGTTCAGAGAAGAGATTAATATTAAAGGGGAAAAACCCTCAGCTGGATTGAGTATAAAGTTAATCATTGGGAACCAGTTCGATTGAGCAAAGAGTTGCAAATTAGAGTATCTATAATCTTTGTGATAATGAGATAAGCCATGTTCTGTCCGCACACAGTAATAATTTAGAAAGCCTTATACTCAACTGCTGGTTCTTTTCTAAACAGGATTTTATGGACTCCCCAACCTAAGAGCATAATTCAGATAAGGAACAGAAGGAAGACTGTAGAACGAGCATGAAACTTTTAATGTATTGTAGCTCATGCCTTTTAACAAGGGGGTAATATTTTTATTCTACCGCAGACCAGTTTGTGTACAATCTTAGTTTTCAACATTGAAGCTGAGAAGAATATACTAATGCCAAAGGGTCAACAAAGGCAAGCTTAAATAAAACAAAAATTGTGTTACTGTTAAGATTCTAACTTTTTAAAAGGACATTTAGGAACTGATTTTCAGAATCCATAGTTTCAGACCAGGGGTTCTGAAACTGGGGGTTGGGACCCTGAAGGGTTATTAAATGGAGGGTCGTGAGCTGTCATCTTCCACCCCCAAGCCCCGCTTCACCTCCAGCATTTATAATAGTGTTAAATATAAAAAAATGTTTTTAATTTATTGTGGGGGGGGGGGTCACACTCAGAGGCTTGCTGCGTGAAAGAGGTCACCAATACAAAAGTTTGAGAATCACTGTTTTAGACGGATTCCTAGTACTTAATGTGTTGGTGCAATCTGTCTGTTCCACATCTAGAGGAAATCAACTGTACCTGCAAAACTGCTTGTGAAAAACAGGAGGCAGAGTTAAGGTCACAGTCAAATACCAGACTCTTATAAACTTAGGGCTGCTTTTAGAGTTACCCTTCCATTATATGGGGAAAAAAATACGTGAACATGATGTTTCTGCTAGGTTATCCAATGTGAATTTTTGCCTCTGAATTGGCAGTTGCTTGGAAACCCTAGTTCCTCACACTTGTATAGGTCTGAAGATATCTTTCTTCATTGAACATGCGGAGAATTTACAGCGTGACCTCCCATTAGCTTTAACAAGATGCAAAGAAAGATTCCTTGAGTGTTGTGAGGGCATGAGACAATAGTTGTACTTCTCAGGGATATATTTAAAGTTCTGAGTTGCAGAACTAAGGATTATGTATAGCTCGACTTATATTTGGGAGATGATTTACACCAAGTGAATGGAGGAGTGTTCTCCACTTAAAAAAAAATGTGCCAGATCTTCATTGTTGGACTGAAAATGAGCCAACATACGCCCTATTCATACTTTCACAACACTGGGAAAGAAAGGAGAGAAAACAGGTGTGTTTCCTATTAAAGTTGTAGCATCAATTTCAAGTTTACTGCATGTCTACAAATCATCTAATTGTGCACAGGCAGAGTAGCCGTCCAGGCAGTCTTTCAGTGCAAGACATTTTTTAGACAATACTGGACAAGTTTAGATATGCCACTTCTGAGCTGCCTCTCCACAGGTATTCCTGGAAACAGGTATCAACATTAGATGCAATAATCTAGTTATAGAAAATAATGTCAGCAGTCCGTCTAAAACTATTTCAAATTATTTCTTTAAAAAAAAAATCCAGTTCAGTAGGAAGTTTCCCTCTACTTGCCCCAAGGCAAGAGAGTAATACTCTTTCCTAGACTCATGTCCCTAATCTGGAAAGCCATTGATTCAGAGTTCTGAAAATTCCTGCTCAATTCAAAATTGTAACGTGCTCTTCTTTCTATGAAGGCATCAGTACATAGAACTCGAGAGAGATATTATTCTGAGTTTTTGCAAGAAAAAATAATAGTTTTATCAGTAGTGTGGTCTTGTGATTAACAGACTGAACTGGAACTCTGAACATTGAACGCGGCCTTGGGAAAGTCTCTTCATATCTGTGCCTCAGTTTCCCTGCATGTCTGTGCCTCAGTTTCCCCATATATGAAATGGAGATATTACTTCTTCCTTTCTTCTATCCATTATCTGAGGTGTCTACTTAGATCGTAAGCTCTTTGGGACAGGCAACTTCTTTTGATGTATGCTTGTTCAATGCCTAGTCCAACAATGCCTGGATGAGTGGGGCCCTCTAGAAAGTACAGTATTGTAATACAAATAAATAACATTCATCCTGAGAATTATAGTGCATATTATTTAAATATAGAGTGTCCTCACTAGCTTTTCCCTTGAAAAAGTCACCAAGTACAGTTCTATTTTCATATCTTGTCCTCTAATAAGTACAGAGACAAGGTAATATCTTTTATTGGACCAAAATCTGTTGGTGAAAGAGACAAGCTTTCACCCACCTTGTCTCTCTAATATCCTGGGACCAACATGGCTACAACACCGCCACAAACAACTTTACTAAGTATGTCAAGAGTCATTCAAAACACACATTTCTATCATGTTGGACTAATACATTACGTTTACTGAAATACACATATGGAGAAGCAAACAAAAAGTTTGAGAATCAAAACGTTCTCACCTCCGAGATATTAGGTGTGCAGTTTTTTATGCTAACTAGGACAAAGCTCTATCATGAAAAGTGGCTTACAAATTTACAAAGCATATCACTGCCCTTGAGCAGAAACCTGCTCATTTGCCAAATCTGAAAGCATTCTAAGAGACACTGATGCACCAAGACTACGCCTGCATCCTCACTATCTACATAACTGGTGTAGGTTAGGCAGAAGACTAGACAACATAAATACAGACATACTGGTTCTTTTTCTGCCTCCCCACCTGTAAGTGCTAGCTTCTCTCTATTTACTTTAGGAGGAGGTGAAGGTGAGACACTCTTCTGTAAGAAATTCCACTCTTCCTTACAAATGTGCAATGTTAATTAGTGGCTAACAGTGGTTAACACATTAACTTATTATGACATACATAGTTAGTTTTCCAAACCACTTGTCCCATGGAAAATGACAACCTAAAGTTGTACAATACATTGAGATTTTTCTTATTTCATTGACTGATTGTAACCTCTCCTTTTGAGATAGTAAAATTCAAATAGCCAATTTTCAATAAACTAAAAGACAGGCAGAGTTGTGTATAGGAGAGAGAGAGTTATGCAAAATGATCTATGGAATATATTGACAAAACCCTTCTGTCAGATCCACACCTGAAATAGCACTTTCCCTTCAGTTCCAAGCAGAATACCTAAGACAGGTAGTCAGACCAGTATTTAGCTTTTCTTCAGTTTGATCCAGTTCACAGTGAAATCAATGGAAGATGTGCCACTGGTATCACGACTGCATCTCTTGTGAGATGGATATGCTAAAATCTACTCAAAAGCAAATCTTGCTTTCTAGGGGCCTGATCTGAATTTCATTTAAGTCAATGAAGGTCTTCTGATTAACTTCAGCAGGCTTTTGATCAAGCTCAAAGGTCTGTTCCTGCAGCTGGAACCTCTGAGCGCAGAGCCCTGCACAAGTATGGAGACCAAATGAAGTTGGAAATGAGATGGCTGCATACTTGGCTACTATGTATGTTCACAAGAATGGAAAAGGGACAGTCATATTGTAAACTCTTCAGCACCAGGGACTTTAAGATTGTAGAGTTCCTAGCAAAAGAGGACTCCAATCCTGACTAGAGCCTCTAGGCCCTACTATAATAAACATATCTCAAAACTCTTTAACTTACTGTGTTGCCCAGAAGCCCCTGCAATTAAAAAAAGCCTTAAATGTCTCTTCACCCAAGGTACTTATGCTATGAAAATGGGTTCCATATAAGATCCTGCACAGATAGATAAAAATGGGACTACTTACTTACCTCCCTCATAGGAGTGGTGTGAGGTTAGGGCTTGCTAGCCAAGATTTGGAAGGCACTTTAAAGATATATAGTACTGAATAAGTCCTAATTTTTATTACTCATCAATGTACTCAACTGTGGAGAAAAAAAAACAAACCTGTGCTGATTTGTTACCTCAGAACTGCAACCAGTTTCAGATCTGCTTTGTGCTCTTTAAAATAGACTCTTATCAGCAAGACACTTGGAACCGTTCACTGGTTATCTTTACCCCAAATTCAGGTGGTTTCTAAGTCCTGCTGTGAAGGAAAAAAGCAACATCTTCAAAATCTCTCTCTTCCTTTCCATCAGGACTGCCAAAATCATGTCTTCACAACCCCTCACCTTGTCTGCGTGACCCTTCTCCTTTCCCAGGCTTTCCTGTCACCTACCTCACTATCTCTTCCAGAGTATGGCAATTCGACAATGCTAAATTAAAGCTGCCCTCAAGTTCTGACCATTCCACACTCTCTTTTTATAAGCCCACTTCACTGGGTTCCACTTCACTATAAGTCTTTGTCCCCACTTTCAAGGCTCCCTTCAGTTTTTTTCCTCCCGCCCCGATATTAGTGGTCTCCCCCCTGCTTAAAATATGTGCTCTGCACCACTTTCACCTACTTAATACACACTGCTTCCTTCTTCCACAAGTACCACTGTTCTTCTTCCATGCTGCTCCAGACACCTGGAATGTCCTTCTTGATCCTGTATTCCTCACGATCTCCTGCACCCTTTAAATGTCTCCTCAAAACTTAGATTTTTTCTGTAACTCTTTAAATAACATCACCCTATTTCCCTATGAGGATGTGTCACACAAAGTTTTCTTCCATTCATTTTTCTGTATTCTGATTTTTTTAGGCCTCAATCCTGCAAGCTGAGTTGTGTAATCATATAGAGCCCCTCTAAAGTCAACAGAGCTGCTCGTAGGATCAGAGACTTAGGCATGTACACATGCTTAAGTTTATATATTGAGAAAAATCTTGCTGAAGTCAATGGAGTACTTCCAAGTATGTAAAGGTAAGCACATGCTTAAGCCTTTGCAGCATCTGAGCCTCAGACTGCAAATTAGCTGGGGAAGGTATCAATCTCGTTTGTGTTTACAATGTGTTTAGCATCCATTTGGGCATTATTAAAAAAACCAAACATAAATACACTCATTTGTACTAGGAATGCTTGTTTAGCATATAACCAAAAAAAATGAGACAACACTGTTTGAAAAATGTTTATTATACTTCTTTCACCAATGTAAACAGAATTGTGCATCTTCAAAATAGCAAAACCAAAACCCCAAACCCTACTTTTAAGATAATTTGTCTCTTACTGTCACTCTTGTCTTATTTTAAGACATTCTGATTTGTAAACAACATTTGCAGAAAAACTGCACATGTGGCAGAGAAAAGAAGCAGGCAGGATAAAATACAAAAGCCTTACATAAAAGATAAATACATGGGTAGACATGAAGTGACAACACACTGTGTTGCAACTGAACTACCAAACAAATCACTGTAAAAGCAGCATTAGTTTGTCTCCCATCAGTTGTTCTTATGGTTTTCAGCCTGCGGTCTCCAGACCCCTGGGGGTCTGCTGAGTATGTCTAAGATTTCCAAAGGGGTCCACACCTCCATTTCAACTTGTTTAAGGGTCTGCAAATGAAAAAAGCTTGAACCACTGATATATAAGAAATTACTGTTTAAACTGCTCTCCTATCGAAGATTTGGTGTTTATTTCTAGCCTGCTTATTTCTCAGTTCCAGCTCCAGCTTCTTACAGAAGCCTCTTTACACATATCCATTGTTTTCCAACCCACAGGTTTGTACAGAGAGGGAATAAAATGACAGGCCTGATCCTGACGTGGTGCTGAGCATGAAATTGGGGGAGCTTAGCCCCACCTTGGACCTTGTACGATCAGATCTTATGATATTAACTGTAATCTTTAAATTTCAAGAACTCATGTATTCAATGACAGCTTTTCCTCATAACGTTCCAACACCAGCAGAAAGTTTGGCATAACTGTATGGCATTGACCCAGTTATACTGTACAATCACAATACATTCCATTTCAGGGATTTGGGAACTCATCATTGTTACCATCCTGGCTAGTTTGATAATGAAGGACTTTTATATTTACTTTTCAGAATGTACACCCTAAGAAGGTGCCTAGACACAGATAACCTGCAGTCAGCTTTATATTCCCAGTCTTCGTGCCCTACATTTAATTTAGAGCCCGCCTACAAAAAACCGGTTCCCCAATACACAGGTGGGGTACAAAGAAGTGCCTGACGGCACCCTATGAAGTCACTGCCTTTACTGTTTGAGAACGACACAGTCTACAATATGAGAGAGATTATCCTGTGGTTTGCTGAGGTGTTGATCATACAGAGATAAAAAGCCAATGAAACCTACACTATTTCTCATCACAGGCCATTAGATTTACTCTTGATTTCTATCCATCACCCCTCAAAAGTGTGGATAGAGTTTAAGCAAGAATCTTCTCTTAAATAAGATGTTTTTGAAGTTTAGTACCTTAAAATAAACCCTTCAGTTGTTCAGCTCTTATTGCAAATACACAGCAATTCCTCTCCTCCAGCTATGTACATTTACTGGTTTGAGAACCCTGAAGTTTAGTTTAACCCAGAGGTCTTTGGACAGGAAGTAATGGAAAAACAGCAATAATAATAAAACCACTTGCCTCATGTGGTGTTAGGCTCCCTCCTCCCAGCATTCTTCTCATGCGACATAGAATTTCCACAATCATTTAAGAAATTAGAAACAGACAGAGGCCTGCTATGTAGTCTTGCACATAGACAACTGGAATGACTAATATTCACTGAGTTTTCCTACCCACAATAAGTTCTTTCTTTGCTGGAGTTTTCATTCACAAACTTAAGAATGTGCAGCCAGACTGACTAACACCAAAAAGGAGCCTCATTCAAAACAAACAAGCCCACGCGTGGGCGCACACACACACACACTGAAAATCCTGCTGAAACTAAAGAAAAATATATAAAGTTCCTTACAGCAGAATAGCTTGTAAATATTCTCTATCGCCCTCCCATATAGCCAAATCCTGGATCTTCCTCAGGAGGCAACCTTGGAAGTCTCTCACTACTTCACAAACCACCCACTTGCACCCAGCCAGTTTGCTGGGTTTCTCCAGAGGGCTATCTGCCAATTAGTCTGTTTCCCCCACACCCAAGAGCAGCAAGCCTATCTATCTAAACCATCACTTCCCCCTAAAACCAGAACTGGAGACATAAAAAGTAAAGTCCTGCTACATGGCACAGGTCTACACATCATCAATGCACCATGCATCGATCATTAAGAGTCATTATAATAACTGGAGAGGAGGACCAGGAGGAAAACCCATGAACAAACACCATCCAGAAGTCTGGGAAAGTTCAAGATCCAGATCCAAACTTCGCAGCTGGAGTTCCTCTCTAATAACAACGCGATTGGGTACAACGGGGGACAACAAACCCAAAACAAACCCCAAGCAGACTTACCAGCCGGTCTAGAGACCCAATCCCGACATGCAGGGGGGTGATGGAGATGAGGAGTCTGAGCCTTCACCCTCCCCGCGCAGTGGTGCTAGCTGTGGCTGGAGTCTGCAGAAGAGCCCGGGGAGGGAGGCAAAGGGGAGCAGCAGCATCTCCTCCAGCCCAGGCACCGCCGCTCCTGCCCTGCACGGAGATTGCAGAGAACGCCACACGCTCGCTTCCCCGCCGCTCCCCGGCTCAGAGACCCTGCGGCCAAGCCCCGCAGCCGCGGGACACCTCCGCCGGCGCCCGCTCCGCGCACCGCCCGGGCTGCTGCTCGTGCGAGGCGAGCCTAGTGGGGCTCCAGCGCTGCAACCATTGTCACGAGCGGCGGAGAGGCCCCCCCCCGCCGGCCTCTCGGTCCCTCCCTCCTGCCTCCGCACACGCCCCGCTCGCAGCGGAGCAGCCGCTGAGACAGGCTGGCTGGGCTCGGCTCCCACCTCCTCCTCCTTCTCCCAGCCCGCCCTGTGCTGGGGCCCTGGCAGGTCTCGGCTGTCTGGTTACTAAGCCAACCTCCAGGCCTGGCTGCGCTGCTGAGGGAGCTGCATTGCCTGCCCCACAGGCCGGGCGGGGAGAGAGGGCTCCTTCCCCCGCGTACTCCCTTGCCACGTGGGGGGAGAGGGGAAGCGGACACCTGGCTGAGGGAGGGCAGGGAGAGGATCCTTGCCTGGGGCCCCAGCCCTTAGAGGAGGAGGATTCCCAGGTACCCCGTCCCCCTGACTGGGGGAAAAAGCTAAGACCTGCCACCGAACCCCATCCTTGGGGGGCTCAATACTCCTATGCTTCCAGAGTAAACCCTGCCCAGGGCTAGTGTTCCTTTAGCAGAAGTGGAAGGAAAAGGAACCCCCAGAGCCGGGAACCCCATAACTCTAAGTTGGGGCAGAAGGGAGCGAGAGGACCCAAGAGTCAGGTGAGAGAGCCAGTAACTTGAGGATAGGAGTGTAGCTGAGCAGCAGGACCAAACCCCTACCACGGAAGTCTAAGTAGGGTGACCAGATGTCGTGATTTTATAGGGACAGGCACTTATTGTCTTATACAGGCACTTATTGCCCCCCACCCCCGTCCCAATTTTTCACACTTGTCTGGTCACCCTAGTCTAAGCTCCCCACCAAGCGGCCACATTCCACTAGTGAGATGGGAGAAATCACACTACCATACCTCTCTGTTACCCAGTGTCCCATTTGCTGCTTTTTAATAGGAGAGGGGAGTCTGATACGTATTTTTCGTGCCTCTTCTTGTCCCATCCTCTTTGAGGGAAGGCCTGTTTCCTCAAGTGTGGCTGGCTGCTATCTTCTCCACATTGTTTTCAGGGATGCAGGACAGAAAGTTCTCCCCAGCTCCCCCAGCTGCACTTTGTTTTCCTACAGTAGCAGAAACCAGAATCCATATGGGTCTATTTTACTGCAACATATAGGCAGCACGGGCAGCTAAGAGTGCATGACACATTTCATTATAAGACCCCTGTTTTCATTTGCGTATAAGTTTGCCAAACTTTAACGGTTCAGATTGGAAATTTCCATGCTGAGGACAAGATTAGAGAAAAGTATGTTGTTTTCCCCATTTTAAAGTAACTATTTAAACTGATTCATTGAGAAGCTTTAGCATCCCCAAGCTTTGGAGCAGGAAGTTGAAATTTGGCGGGGCATTGTCCTCATGACAGGAACATTCCTTTTGCTGTCCCTTTGAAAATCTGTCCAAACTTGAAGTTAAAGCCCTGGAACAATCTCAGGCCACACATGCTCCATACCAGGGGTCGGCAATCTACAGCACGTGTGCCAAAGGTGGCATGCGAGCCGATTTTGCCTGGCACGCGGCTGCGAGCTGAGGTCTCGGCTGCTGGCTGAGTGAACAGAACCCCAGGCCAGCAGGAGGCTGAGGAGGGCCGGCAATCGGGACCCCAGACCGGCAGCAGGTGCAGCCCCCGGCTCTCCCCTCACTGTGCTCGGGTTCTGCGGCTCCTGGGAGTGTGAGCTGCCAGGGCCCTGAGCCTGCTGCAGGAGGGGCGGCAGCTCACACTCCCAGGAGCTGCAGAGCCCAAGCATGGCGAGGGAGGAGCCGGGGGCGCACAGGGACCCGCTGCAGGAGCTCCCTGGGGGGCGGGCACCAGGCTGCAGCCCCAGCAGGCGCACTCTCCCCCCCCCCGGCTCCCTTCTCACTGCGCTCAGGTTCTACAGCTCCTGGAAGTGTGAGCCACTGTCGCTGTCCCTCCTGCAGCTCCCCCCCTCCCACTGCCTCAGCACTCTGCGGGGGAGGGTCTGTGCGCCCAGCAGCCTGGTAGCGTGTTTTGCCTCTACATGGAGACAGCGTCTGGCCAGCATTGGCATGGTAAGGGGAGTCCCAGGGCGCAGTCAGGGAGCCAGGGGGCGGGGCGGGGGGTTGGATGGGTCAGGAATTCTGGGGGTCCTCTCAGGGGGCAGGGAGTGGTTGGATGGGGCGTGGGAGTCCCGGGGGTCTGTCTGGGGGTGGGGGTGTGGATAAGGGTTGGGGCAGTCAGGGGACA